>NW_027362771.1:603729675-603841795 GCF_046119375.1 Phyllobates terribilis
TACTACACACTGTACATAACCTACAGCTAGTAATATACTACACACGGTACATAACCTACAGCTAGAGAGATTACTACACACTGTACATAACCGAAGCTAGTAATGTACTACACACGGTACATAACCTACAGCTAGTAATATACTACACAACGGTACATAACCTACAGCTAGTAATATACTACACACGGTACATAACCTACAGCTAGTAATTTACTACACACGGTACATAACCTACAGCTAGTAATATACTACACACTGTACATAACTACAGCTAGTAATATACTACACACCTGTACAACCTACAGCTAGTAATATACTACACACGGTACATAACCTACAGCTAGTAATATACTAACACGGTACATAACACACACGGTACATAACCTACAGCTAGTAATATACTACACACGGTACATAACCTACAGCTAGTAATATACTACACACGGTACATAACCTACAGCTAGTAATATACTACACACGGTACATAACCTACAGCTAGAATATACTACACATGTTACATAACCTACAGCTAGTAATATACTACACACTGTACATAACCTACAGCTAGTAATATACTACACACGGTACATAACCTACAGCTAGTAATATACTACACACGTACATAACCTACAGCTAGTAATATACTACACACGGTACATAACCTACAGCTAGTAATATACTAACACCTACACACGGTACATAACCTACAGCTAGGTAATATACTACACATTGTACATAACCTACAGCTAGTAATATACTACACACGGTACATAACCTACAGCTAGTAATATACTACACACGGTACATAACCTACAGCTAGTAATATACTACACACGGTACATAACCTACAGCTAGTAATATACTACACACGGTACATAACCTACAGCTAGTAATATACTACACACGGTACATAACCTACAGCTAGTAATATACTACACACTGTACATAACCTACAGCTAGTAATATACTACACACTGTACATAACCTACAGCTAGTAATATACTACACACGGTACATAACCTACAGCTAGTAATATACTACACACGGTACATAACCTACAGCTAGTAATATACTACACATTGTACATAACCTACAGCTAGTAATATACTACACACTGTACATAACCTACAGCTAGTAATATACTACACACGGTACATAACCTACAGCTAGTAATATACTACACACGGTACATAACCTACAGCTAGTAATATACTACACACGGTACATAACCTACAGCTAGTAATATACTACACACGGTACATAACCTACAGCTAGTAATATACTACACACTGTACATAACCTACAGCTAGTAATATACTACACACGGTACATAACCTACAGCTAGTAATATACTACACACTGTACATAACCTACAGCTAGTAATATACTACACACTGTACATAACCTACAGCTAGTAATATACTACACACGGTACATAACCTACAGCTAGTAATATACTACACACTGGTACATAACCTACAGCTAGTAATATACTACACACGGTACATAACCTACAGCTAGTAATATACTACACACGGTACATAACCTACAGCTAGTAATATACTACACACGGTACATAACCTACAGCTAGTAATATACTACACACTGTACATAACCTACAGCTAGTAATATACTACACACGGTACATAACCTACAGCTAGTAATATACTACACACGGTACATAACCTACAGCTAGTAATATACTACACACGGTACATAACCTACAGCTAGTAATATACTACACACGGTACATAACCTACAGCTAGTAATATACTACACACGGTACATAACCTACAGCTAGTAATATACTACACACGGTACATAACCTACAGCTAGTAATATACTACACACGGTACATAACCTACAGCTAGTAATATACTACACACGGTACATAACCTACAGCTAGTAATATACTACACACTGTACATAACCTACAGCTAGTAATATACTACACACGGTACATAACCTACAGCTAGTAATATACTACACACGGTACATAACCTACAGCTAGTAATATACTACACACGGTACATAACCTACAGCTAGTAATATACTACACACTTAAAATACATACAGCTAGTAATATACTACACACGGTACATAACCTACAGCTAGTAATATACTACACACGGTACATAACCTACAGCTAGTAATATACTACACACGGTACATAACCTACAGCTAGTAATATACTACACACTGTACATAACCTACAGCTAGTAATATACTACACACTGGTACATAACCTACAGCTAGTAATATACTACACACGGTACATAACATACAGCTAGTAATATACTACACACTGTACATAACCTACAGCTAGTAATATACTACACACTGTACATAACTACAGCTAGTAATATACTACACACGGTACATAACCTACAGCTAGTAATATACTACACACAGTACATAACCTACAGCTAGTAATATACTACACACGGTACATAACATACAGCTAGTAATATACTACACACGGTACATAACCTACAGCTAGTAATATACTACACACTGTACATAACCTACAGCTAGTAATATACTACACACTGTATATAACCTACAGCTAGTAATATACTACACACGGTACATAACCTACAGCTAGTAATATACTACACACTGTACATAACCTACAGCTAGTAATATACTACACACGGTACATAACCTACAGCTAGTAATATACTACACACAGGTACATAACATACAGCTAGTAATATACTACACACGGTACATAACCTACAGCTAGTAATATACTACACACTGTACATAACCTACAGCTAGTAATATACTACACACTGTACATAACCTACAGCTAGTAATATACTACACACTGTACATAACCTACAGCTAGTAATATAATACACACTGTACATAACCTACAGCTAGTAATATACTACACACGGTATATAACCTACAGCTAGTAGTATACTACACATTGTACATAACCTACAGCTAGTAATATACTACACACTGCACATAACCTACAGCTAGTAATATACTACACACTGCACATAACCTACAGCTAGTAATATACTACACACTGTGTATAACCTACAGCTAGTAATATACTACACACTGTGTATAACCTACAGCTTGTAATATACTACACACGGTACATAACCTACAGCTGGTAATATACTACACATGTACATAACCTACAGCTAGTAATATACTACACACGGTACATAACCTACAGCTGGTAATATACTACACACGGTATATAACCTACAGCTAGTAATATACTACACACTGCACATAACCTACAGCTAGTAATATACTACACACTGCACATAACCTACAGCTAGTAATATACTACACACTGTGTATAACCTACAGCTAGTAATATACTACACACGGTATATAACCTACAGCTGGTAATATACTACACACGGTACATAACCTACAGCTAGTAATATACTACACAATGTACATAACCTACAGCTAGTAATATACTACACACGGTACATAACCTACAGCTAGTAATATACTACACACTGTACATAACCTACAGCTAGTAATATACTACACATTGTACATAACCTACAGCTAGTAATATACTACACACTGCACATAACCTACAGCTAGTAATATACTACACACTGTACATAACCTACAGCTAGTAATATACTACACACGGTACATAACCTACAGCTAGTAATATACTACACACTGTACATAACTTACAGCTAGTAATATACTACACAGTGTATAACCTACAGCTTGTAATATACTACACACGGTACATAACCTACAGCTAGTAATATACTACACACTGTACATAACCTACAGCTAGTAATATACTACACACGGTATATAACCTACAGCTAGTAATATACTACACACGGTACATAACCTACAGCTAATAATATACTACACACGGTACATAACCTACAGCTAGTAATATACTACACACTGTACATAACTTACAGCTAGTAATATACTACACACTGTGTATAACCTACAGCTTGTAATATACTACACACTGTACATAACCTACAGCTAGTAATATACTACACACGGTACATAACCTACAGCTAGTAATATACTACACACTGTACATAACTTACAGCTAGTAATATACTACACACTGTGTATAACCTACAGCTAGTAATATACTACACACGGTACATAACCTACAGCTAGTAATATACTACACACTGTACATAACCTACAGCTAGTAATATACTACACACTGTACATAACCTACAGCTAGTAATATACTACACATTGTACATAACCTACAGCTAGTAATATACTACACACTGCACATAACCTACAGCTAGTAATATACTACACACGGTACATAACCTACAGCTAGTAATATACTACACACGGTACATAACCTACAGCTAGTAATATACTACACACTGTACATAACCTACAGCTAGTAATATACTACACACTGTACATAACCTACAGCTAGTAATATACTACACACTGTACATAATCTACAGCTAGTAATATACTACACACTGTGTATAACCTACAGCTTGTAATATACTACACACGGTACATAACCTACAGCTGGTAATATACTACACACGGTACATAACCTACAGCTAGAAATATACTACACACTGTACATAACCTACAGCTAGTAATATACTACACACTGTGTATAACCTACAGCTTGTAATATACTACACACGGTATATAACCTACAGCTGGTAATATACTACACACTGCACATAACCTACAGCTAGTAATATACTACACACTGTACATAACCTACAGCTAGTAATATACTACACACTGTGTATAACCTACAGCTTGTAATATACTACACACGGTATATAACCTACAGCTGGTAATATACTACACACGGTACATAAACTACAGCTAGTAATATACTACACAATGTACATAACCTACAGCTAGTAATATACTACACACGGTACATAACCTACAGCTAGTAATATACTACACACTGCACATAACCTACAGCTAGTAATATACTACACACTGTGTATAACCTACAGCTAGTAATATACTACACACTGTACATAACCTACAGCTAGTAATATACTACACATTGTACATAACGTACAGCTAGTAATATACTACACACTGCACATAACCTACAGCTAGTAATATACTACACACTGTACATAACCTACAGCTAATAATATACTATACACTGTACATAACCTACAGCTAGTAATATACTACACATTGTACATAACCTACAGCTAGTAATATACTACACACTGTACATAACCTACAGCTAGTAATATACTACACACGGTACATAACCTACAGCTAGTAATATACTACACACTGTACATAACCTACAGCTAGTAATATACTACACACGGTACATAACCTGCAGCTAGTAATATACTACACACGGTATATAACCTACAGCTAGTAATATACTACACACTGTACATAACCTACAGCTAGTAATATACTACACACTGTACATAACCTACAGCTAGTAATATACTACACACGGTACATAACCTACAGCTAGTAATATACTACACACTGTACATAACCTACAGCTAGTATTATACTACACACGGTACATAACCTACAGCTAGTAATATTCTACACACTGTACATAACCTACAGCTAGTAATATACTACACATTGTACATAACCTACAGCTAGTAATATAATACACACTGTACATAACCTACAGCTAGTAATATACTACACACGGTATATAACCTACAGCTAGTAGTTTACTACACATTGTACATAACCTACAACTAGTAATATACTACACACTGTACATAACCTACAGCTAGTAATATACTACACACTGTACATAACCTACAGCTAGTAATATACTACACACGGTACATAACCTACAGCTAGTAATATACTACACACTGCACATAACCTACAGATAGTAATATACTACACACGGTACATAACCTACAGCTAGTAATATACTACACACGGTACATAACCTACAGCTAGTAATATACTACACACGGTACATAACCTACAGCTAGTAATATACTACACACTGTACATAACCTACAGCTAGTAATATACTACACACTGTACATAACCTACAGCTAGTAATATACTACACACGGTATATAACCTACAGCTAGTAATATACTACACACTGCACATAACCTACAGCTAGTAATATACTACACACGGCACATAACCTACAGCTAGTAATATACTACACACGGTACATAACCTACAGCTAGTAATATACTACACACGGTACATAACCTACAGCTAGTAATATACTACACACTGTGTATAACCTACAGCTTGTAATATACTACACACGGTATATAACCTACAGCTGGTAATATACTACACACTGCACATAACCTACAGCTAGTAATATACTACACACTGTACATAACCTACAGCTAGTAATATACTACACACTGTGTATAACCTACAGCTTGTAATATACTACACACGGTATATAACCTACAGCTGGTAATATACTACACACGGTACATAACCTACAGCTAGTAATATACTACACAATGTACATAACCTACAGCTAGTAATATACTACACACGGTACATAACCTACAGCTAGAAATATACTACACACTGCACATAACCTACAGCTAGTAATATACTACACACTGTGTATAACCTACAGCTAGTAATATACTACACACTGTACATAACCTACAGCTAGTAATATACTACACATTGTACATAACCTACAGCTAGTAATATACTACACACTGCACATAACCTACAGCTAGTAATATACTACACACTGTACATAACCTACAGCTAGTAATATACTACACACGGTACATAACCTACAGCTAGTAATATACTACACACTGTACATAACCTACAGCTAGTAATATACTACACATTGTACATAACCTACAGCTAGTAATATACTACACACTGTACATAACCTACAGCTAGTAATATACTACACACGGTACATAACCTACAGCTAGTAATATACTACACACTGTACATAACCTACAGCTAGTAATATACTACACACGGTACATAACCTGCAGCTAGTAATATACTACACACGGTATATAACCTACAGCTAGTAATATACTACACACTGTACATAACCTACAGCTAGTAATATACTACACACTGTACATAACCTACAGCTAGTAATATACTACACACGGTACATAACCTACAGCTAGTAATATACTACACACTGTACATAACCTACAGCTAGTAATATACTACACACGGTACATAACCTACAGCTAGTAATATTCTACACACTGTACATAACCTACAGCTAGTAATATACTACACATTGTACATAACCTACAGCTAGTAATATAATACACACTGTACATAACCTACAGCTAGTAATATACTACACACGGTATATAACCTACAGCTAGTAGTTTACTACACATTGTACATAACCTACAACTAGTAATATACTACACACTGCACATAACCTACAGCTAGTAATATACTACACACTGCACATAACCTACAGCTAGTAATATACTACACACGGTACATAACCTACAGCTAGTAATATACTACACACTGCACATAACCTACAGCTAGTAATATACTACACACGGTACATAACCTACAGCTAGTAATATACTACACACGGTACATAACCTACAGCTAGTAATATACTACACACGGTACATAACCTACAGCTAGTAATATGCTACACACGGTACATAACCTACAGCTAGTAATATACTACACACTGTACATAACCTACAGCTAGTAATATACTACACACGGTATATAACCTACAGCTAGTAATATACTACACACTGCACATAACCTACAGCTAGTAATATACTACACACGGCACATAACCTACAGCTAGTAATATACTACACACGGTACATAACCTACAGCTAGTAATATACTACACACGGTACATAACCTACAGCTAGTAATATACTACACACTGTACATAACCTACAGCTAGTAATATACTACACACTGTACATAAACTACAGCTAGTAATATACTACACACTGCACATAACCTACAGCTAGTAATATACTACACACTGCACATAACCTACAGCTAGTAATATACTACACACTGTACATAACCTACAGCAAGTAATATACTACACACTGTACATAACCTACAGCTAGTAATATACTACACACGGTATATAACCTACAGCTAGTAATATACTACACACGGTACATAACCTACAGCTAGTAATATACTACACACTGTACATAACCTACAGCTAGTAATATACTACACACTGCACATAACCTACAGCTAGTAATATACTACACACTGTACATAACCTAAAGCAAGTAATATACTACACACTGTACATAACCTACAGCAAGTGATATACTACACACTGTACATAACCTACAGCTAGTAATATACTACACACGGTATATAACCTACAGCTAGTAATATACTACACACGGTACATAACCTACAGCTAGTAATATACTACACACTGCACATAACCTACAGCTAGTAATATACTACACACTGTACATAACCTACAGCTAGTAATATACTACACATTGTACATAACCTACAGCTAGTAATATACTACACACGGTACATAACCTACAGCTAGTAATATACTACACACTGTACATAACCTACAGCTAGTAATATACTACACACTGTACATAACCTACAGCTAGTAATATACTACACACTGCACATAACCTACAGCTAGTAATATACTACACACTGTGTATAACCTACAGCTAGTAATATACTACACACTGTGTATAACCTACAGCTTGTAATATACTACACACGGTACATAACCTACAGCTAGTAATATACTACACAATGTACATAACCTACAGCTAGTAATATACTACACACTGTGTATAACCTACAGCTAGTAATATACTACACACGGTATATAACCTACAGCTGGTAATATACTACACACGGTACATAACCTACAGCTAGTAATATACTACACAATGTACATAACCTACAGCTAGTAATATACTACACACGGTACATAACCTACAGCTGGTAATATACTACACACGGTATATAACCTACAGCTAGTAATATACTACACACTGCACATAACCTACAGCTACTAATATACTACACACTGCACATAACCTACAGCTAGTAATATACTACACACTGTGTATAACCTACAGCTAGTAATATACTACACACTGTGTATAACCTACAGCTTGTAATATACTACACACGGTATATAACCTACAGCTGGTAATATACTACACACGGTACATAACCTACAGCTAGTAATATACTACACAATGTACATAACCTACAGCTAGTAATATACTACACACGGTACATAACCTACAGCTGGTAATATACTACACACGGTATATATCCTACAGCTAGTAATATACTACACACTGCACATAACCTACAGCTAGTAATATACTACACACTGCACATAACCTACAGCTAGTAATATACTACACACTGTACATAACCTACAGCTAGTAATATACTACACACTGCACATAACCTACAGCTAGTAAAATACTACACACTGCACATAACCTACAGCTAGTAATATACTACACACGGTATATAACCTACAGCTAGTAATATACTACACACTGTACATAACCTACAGCTAGTAATATACTACACATTGTACATAACCTACAGCTAGTAATATACTACACACTGTACATAACCTACAGCTAGTAATATACTACACACGGTACATAACCTACAGCTAGTAATATACTACACACTGTACATAACCTACAGCTAGTAATATACTACACACGGTACATAACCTGCAGCTAGTAATATACTACACACGGTATATAACCTACAGCTAGTAATATACTACACACTGTACATAACCTACAGCTAGTAATATACTACACACTGTACATAACCTACAGCTAGTAATATACTACACACGGTACATAACCTACAGCTAGTAATATACTACACACTGTACATAACCTACAGCTAGTAATATACTACACACGGTACATAACCTACAGCTAGTAATATTCTACACACTGTACATAACCTACAGCTAGTAATATACTACACATTGTACATAACCTACAGCTAGTAATATAATACACACTGTACATAACCTACAGCTAGTAATATACTACACACGGTATATAACCTACAGCTAGTAGTTTACTACACATTGTACATAACCTACAACTAGTAATATACTACACACTGCACATAACCTACAGCTAGTAATATACTACACACTGTACATAACCTACAGCTAGTAATATACTACACACGGTACATAACCTACAGCTAGTAATATACTACACACTGCACATAACCTACAGCTAGTAATATACTACACACGGTACATAACCTACAGCTAGTAATATACTACACACGGTACATAACCTACAGCTAGTAATATACTACACACGGTACATAACCTACAGCTAGTAATATACTACACACGGTACATAACCTACAGCTAGTAATATACTACACACTGTACATAACCTACAGCTAGTAATATACTACACACGGTATATAACCTACAGCTAGTAATATACTACACACTGCACATAACCTACAGCTAGTAATATACTACACACGGCACATAACCTACAGCTAGTAATATACTACACACGGTACATAACCTACAGCTAGTAATATACTACACACGGTACATAACCTACAGCTAGTAATATACTACACACTGTACATAACCTACAGCTAGTAATATACTACACACTGTACATAAACTACAGCTAGTAATATACTACACACTGCACATAACCTACAGCTAGTAATATACTACACACTGCACATAACCTACAGCTAGTAATATACTACACACTGTACATAACCTACAGCAAGTAATATACTACACACTGTACATAACCTACAGCTAGTAATATACTACACACGGTATATAACCTACAGCTAGTAATATACTACACACGGTACATAACCTACAGCTAGTAATATACTACACACTGTACATAACCTACAGCTAGTAATATACTACACACTGCACATAACCTACAGCTAGTAATATACTACACACTGTACATAACCTAAAGCAAGTAATATACTACACACTGTACATAACCTACAGCAAGTGATATACTACACACTGTACATAACCTACAGCTAGTAATATACTACACACGGTATATAACCTACAGCTAGTAATATACTACACACGGTACATAACCTACAGCTAGTAATATACTACACACTGCACATAACCTACAGCTAGTAATATACTACACACTGTACATAACCTACAGCTAGTAATATACTACACATTGTACATAACCTACAGCTAGTAATATACTACACACGGTACATAACCTACAGCTAGTAATATACTACACACTGTACATAACCTACAGCTAGTAATATACTACACACTGTACATAACCTACAGCTAGTAATATACTACACACTGCACATAACCTACAGCTAGTAATATACTACACACTGTGTATAACCTACAGCTAGTAATATACTACACACTGTGTATAACCTACAGCTTGTAATATACTACACACGGTACATAACCTACAGCTAGTAATATACTACACAATGTACATAACCTACAGCTAGTAATATACTACACACTGTGTATAACCTACAGCTAGTAATATACTACACACGGTATATAACCTACAGCTGGTAATATACTACACACGGTACATAACCTACAGCTAGTAATATACTACACAATGTACATAACCTACAGCTAGTAATATACTACACACGGTACATAACCTACAGCTGGTAATATACTACACACGGTATATAACCTACAGCTAGTAATATACTACACACTGCACATAACCTACAGCTACTAATATACTACACACTGCACATAACCTACAGCTAGTAATATACTACACACTGTGTATAACCTACAGCTAGTAATATACTACACACTGTGTATAACCTACAGCTTGTAATATACTACACACGGTATATAACCTACAGCTGGTAATATACTACACACGGTACATAACCTACAGCTAGTAATATACTACACAATGTACATAACCTACAGCTAGTAATATACTACACACGGTACATAACCTACAGCTGGTAATATACTACACACGGTATATATCCTACAGCTAGTAATATACTACACACTGCACATAACCTACAGCTAGTAATATACTACACACTGCACATAACCTACAGCTAGTAATATACTACACACTGTACATAACCTACAGCTAGTAATATACTACACACTGCACATAACCTACAGCTAGTAAAATACTACACACTGCACATAACCTACAGCTAGTAATATACTACACACGGTATATAACCTACAGCTAGTAATATACTACACACTGTACATAACCTACAGCTAGTAATATACTACACACGGTATATAACCTACAGCTAGTAATATACTACACACTGCACATAACCTACAGCTAGTAATATACTACACACTGCACATAACCTACAGCTAGTAATATACTACACACTGTGTATAACCTACAGCTTGTAATATACTACACACGGTACATAACCTACAGCTAGTAATATACTACACACTGTACATAACCTACAGCTAGTAATATACTACACACTGTGTATAACCTACAGCTTGTAATATACTACACACGGTACATAACCTACAGCTAGTAATATACTACACACTGTACATAACCTACAGCTAGTAATATACTACACACTGTGTATAACCTACAGCTTGTAATATACTACACACGGTATATAACCTACAGCTGGTAATATACTACACACGGTACATAACCTACAGCTAGTAATATACTACACACTATACATAACCTACAGCTAGTAATATACTACACACTGTACATAACCTACAGCTAGTAATATACTACACACTGTACATAACCTACAGCTAGTAATATACTACACACGGTACATAACCTACAGCTGGTAATATACTACACACGGTACATAACCTACAGCTAGTAATATACTACACACGGTATATAACCTACAGCTAGTAATATACTACACACGGTATATAACCTACAGCTAGTAATATACTACACACGGTATATAACCTACAGCTAGTAATATACTACACAATGTACACAACCTACAGCTAGTAATATACTACACAATGTACATAACCTACAGCTAGTAATATACTACACACGGTACATAACCTACAGCTAGTAATATACTACACACGGTACATAACCTACAGCTGGTAATATACTACACACGGTACATAACCTACAGCTAGTAATATACTACACACGGTATATAACCTACAGCTAGTAATATACTACACACGGTATATAACCTACAGCTAGTAATATACTACACACGGTATATAACCTACAGCTAGTAATATACTACACACTGTACACAACCTACAGCTAGTAATATACTACACACGGTACATAACCTACAGCTAGTAATATATTACACACTGTACATAACCTACAGCTAGTAATATACTACACACGGTACATAACCTACAGCTAGTAATATACTACACACTGTACATAACCTACAGCTAGTAATATACTACACACTGTACATAACCTACAGCTAGTAATATACTACACACTGTACATAACCTACAGCTAGTAATATACTACACACGGTATATAACCTACAGCTAGTAATATACTACACACTGTACATAACCTACAGCTAGTAATATACTACACACTGTACATAACCTACAGCTAGTAATATACTACACACTGTACATAACCTACAGCTAGTAATATACTACACACGGTATATAACCTACAGCTAGTAATATACTACACACGGTATATAACCTACAGCTAGTAATATACTACACAATGTACACAACCTACAGCTAGTAATATACTACACACTGCACATAACCTACAGCTAGTAATATACTACACACTGTACATAACCTACAGCTAGTAATATACTACACACGGTACATAACCTACAGCTAGTAATATACTACACACTGCACATAACCTACAGCTAGTAATATACTACACAATGTACATAACCTACAGCTAGTAATATACTACACACGGTACATAACCTACAGCTAGTAATATACTACACACGGTACATAACCTACAGCTGGTAATATACTACACACGGTACATAACCTACAGCTAGTAATATACTACACACGGTATATAACCTACAGCTAGTAATATACTACACACGGTATATAACCTACAGCTAGTAATATACTACACACGGTATATAACCTACAGCTAGTAATATACTACACACTGTACACAACCTACAGCTAGTAATATACTACACACGGTACATAACCTACAGCTAGTAATATACTACACACTGTACATAACCTACAGCTAGTAATATACTACACACGGTACATAACCTACAGCTAGTAATATACTACACATTGTACATAACCTACAGCTAGTAATATACTACACACTGTACATAACCTACAGCTAGTAATATACTACACACTGTACATAACCTACAGCTAGTAATATACTACACACGGTATATAACCTACAGCTAGTAATATACTACACACTGTACATAACCTACAGCTAGTAATATACTACACACGGTACATAACCTACAGCTAGTAATATACTAAACATTGTACATAACCTACAGCTAGTAATATACTACACACGGTATATAACCTACAGCTAGTAATATACTACACACTGTACATAACCTACAGCTAGTAATATACTACACACTGTACATAACCTACAGCTAGTAATATACTACACACGGTATATAACCTACAGCTAGTAATATACTACACACTGTACATAACCTACAGCTACTAATATACTACACACTGTGTATAACCTATAGCTAGTAATATACTACACACGGTACATAACCTACAGCTGGTAATATACTACACACGGTATATAACCTACAGCTAGTAATATACTACACACGGTATATAACCTACAGCTAGTAATATACTACACACGGTATATAACCTACAGCTAGTAATATACTACACACGGTACATAAAATACAGCTAGTAATATACTACACACTGTACATAACCTACAGCTAGTAATATACTACACACGGTATATAACCTACAGCTAGTAATATACTACACACTGTACATAACCTACAGCTAGCAATATACTACACACTGTGTATAACCTACAGCTAGTAATATACTACACACGGTACATAACCTACAGCTAGTAATATACTACACACGGTACATAACCTACAGCTAGTAATATACTACACACGGTATATAACCTACAGCTAGTAATATACTACACACGGTATATAACCTACAGCTAGTAATATACTACACACTGTACATAACCTACAGCTAGTAATATACTACACACTGTACATAACCTACAGCTAGTAATATACTACACACGGTACATAACCTACAGCTAGTAATATACTACACACGGTACATAACCTACAGCTAGTAATATACTACACACTGTACATAACCTACAGCTAGTAATATACTACACACGGTATATAACCTACAGCTAGTAATATACTACACACGGAACATAACCTACAGCTAGTAATATACTACACACTGTACATAACCTACAGCTAGTAATATACTACACACGGTACATAACCTACAGCTAGTAATATACTACACACTGTACATAACCTACAGCTGGTAATATACTACACACGGTATATAACTTACAGCTAGTAATATACTACACACGGTATATAACCTACAGCTAGTAATGCACTACACACGGTACATAACCTGTAGCTAGTAATATACTACACACGGTACATAACGTACAGCTAGTATTATACTACACATTGTACATAACCTACAGCTAGTAATATACTACACACGGTACATAACCTACAGCTAGTAATATACTACACACTGCACATAACCTACAGCTAGTAATATACTACACACTGTACATAACCTACAGCTAGTAATATACTACACATTATACATAACCTACAGCTAGTAATATACTACACACGGTACATAACCTACAGCTAGTAATATACTACACACGGTACATAACCTACAGCTAGTAATATACTACACACTGTACATAACCTACAGCTAGTAATATACTACACATTATACATAACCTACAGCTAGTAATATACTACACACTGTACATAACCTACAGCTAGTAATATACTACACATTATACATAACCTACAGCTAGTAATATACTACACACTGTACATAACCTACAGCTAGTAATATACTACACATTATACATAACCTACAGCTAGTAATATACTACACACGGTACATAACCTACAGCTAGTAATATACTACACACGGTACATAACCTACAGCTAGTAATATACTTCACACTGTACATAACCTACAGCTAGTAATATACTACACACGGTATATAACCTACAGCTAGTAATATACTACACACGGTACATAACCTACAGCTAGTAATATACTACACCCTGTATATAACCTACAGCTAGTAATATACTACACACGGTGCATAACCTACAGCTAGTAATATACTACACACGGTACATAACCTACAGCTAGTAATATACTACACACGGTACATAACCTACAGCTAGTAATATACTACACACGGTACATAACCTAAAGCTAGTAATATACTACACACGGTACTTAACCTACAGCTAGTAATATACTACACACTGCACATAACCTACAGCTAGTAATATACTACACACTGTACATAACCTACAGCTAGTAATATACTACACACGGTATATAACCTACAGCTAGTAATATACTACACACTGTACATAGCCTACAGCTAGTAATATACTACACACGGTACATAACCTACAGCTAGTAATATACTAAACATTGTACATAACCTACAGCTAGTAATATACTACACACGGTATATAACCTACAGCTAGTAATATACTACACACTGTACATAACCTACAGCTAGTAATATACTACACACGGTACATAACCTACAGCTAGTAATATACTACACACTGTACATAACCTACAGCTAGTAATATACTACACACGGTACATAACCTACAGCTAGTAATATTCTACACACTGTACATAACCTACAGCTAGTAATATACTACACATTGTACATAACCTACAGCTAGTAATATAATACACACTGTACATAACCTACAGCTAGTAATATACTACACACGGTATATAACCTACAGCTAGTAGTTTACTACACATTGTACATAACCTACAACTAGTAATATACTACACACTGTACATAACCTACAGCTAGTAATATACTACACACTGTACATAACCTACAGCTAGTAATATACTACACACGGTACATAACCTACAGCTAGTAATATACTACACACTGCACATAACCTACAGCTAGTAATATACTACACACGGTACATAACCTACAGCTAGTAATATACTACACACGGTACATAACCTACAGCTAGTAATATACTACACACGGTACATAACCTACAGCTAGTAATATACTACACACTGTACATAACCTACAGCTAGTAATATACTACACACTGTACATAACCTACAGCTAGCAATATACTACACACGGTATATAACCTACAGCTAGTAATATACTACACACTGCACATAACCTACAGCTAGTAATATACTACACACGGCACATAACCTACAGCTAGTAATATACTACACACGGTACATAACCTACAGCTAGTAATATACTACACACGGTACATAACCTACAGCTAGTAATATACTACACACTGTGTATAACCTACAGCTTGTAATATACTACACACGGTATATAACCTACAGCTGGTAATATACTACACACTGCACATAACCTACAGCTAGTAATATACTACACACTGTACATAACCTACAGCTAGTAATATACTACACACTGTGTATAACCTACAGCTTGTAATATACTACACACTGTACATAACCTACAGCTAGTAATATACTACACACGGTATATAACCTACAGCTGGTAATATACTACACACGGTACATAACCTACAGCTAGTAATATACTACACAATGTACATAACCTACAGCTAGTAATATACTACACACGGTACATAACCTACAGCTAGTAATATACTACACACTGCACATAACCTACAGCTAGTAATATACTACACACTGTGTATAACCTACAGCTAGTAATATACTACACACTGTACATAACCTACAGCTAGTAATATACTACACATTGTACATAACCTACAGCTAGTAATATACTACACACTGCACATAACCTACAGCTAGTAATATACTACACACTGTACATAACCTACAGCTAGTAATATACTACACACGGTACATAACCTACAGCTAGTAATATACTACACATTGTACATAACCTACAGCCAGTAATATACTACACACTGTACATAACCTACAGCTAGTAATATACTACACATTGTACATAACCTACAGCTAGTAATATGCTACACACTGTACATAACCTACAGCTAGTAATATACTACACACGGTACATAACCTACAGCTAGTAATATACTACACACTGTACATAACCTACAGCTAGTAATATACTACACACGGTACATAACCTGCAGCTAGTAATATACTACACACGGTATATAACCTACAGCTAGTAATATACTACACACTGTACATAACCTACAGCTAGTAATATACTACACACTGTACATAACCTACAGCTAGTAATATACTACACACTGTACATAACCTACAGCTAGTAATATACTACACACGGTACATAACCTACAGCTAGTAATATTCTACACACTGTACATAACCTACAGCTAGTAATATACTACACATTGTACATAACCTACAGCTAGTAATATAATACACACTGTACATAACCTACAGCTAGTAATATACTACACACGGTATATAACCTACAGCTAGTAGTTTACTACACATTGTACATAACCTACAGCTAGTAATATACTACACACTGTACATAACCTACAGCTAGTAATATACTACACACTGTACATAACCTACAGCTAGTAATATACTACACACGGTACATAACCTACAGCTAGTAATATACTACACACTGCACATAACCTACAGCTAGTAATATACTACACACGGTACATAACCTACAGCTAGTAATATACTACACACGGTACATAACCTACAGCTAGTAATATACTACACACGGTACATAACCTACAGCTAGTAATATACTACACACTGTACATAACCTACAGCTAGTAATATACTACACACTGTACATAACCTACAGCTAGTAATATACTACACACGGTATATAACCTACAGCTAGTAATATACTACACACTGCACATAACCTACAGCTAGTAATATACTACACACGGCACATAACCTACAGCTAGTAATATACTACACACGGTACATAACCTACAGCTAGTAATATACTACACACGGTACATAACCTACAGCTAGTAATATACTACACACTGTACATAACCTACAGCTAGTAATATACTACACACTGTACATAAACTACAGCTAGTAATATACTACACACTGCACATAACCTACAGCTAGTAATATACTACACACTGCACATAACCTACAGCTAGTAATATACTACACACTGTACATAACCTACAGCAAGTAATATACTACACACTGTACATAACCTACAGCTAGTAATATACTACACACGGTATATAACCTACAGCTAGTAATATACTACACACGGTACATAACCTACAGCTAGTAATATACTACACACTGTACATAACCTACAGCTAGTAATATACTACACACTGCACATAACCTACAGCTAGTAATATACTACACACTGTACATAACCTAAAGCAAGTAATATACTACACACTGTACATAACCTACAGCAAGTGATATACTACACACTGTACATAACCTACAGCTAGTAATATACTACACACGGTATATAACCTACAGCTAGTAATATACTACACACGGTACATAACCTACAGCTAGTAATATACTACACACTGCACATAACCTACAGCTAGTAATATACTACACACTGTACATAACCTACAGCTAGTAATATACTACACATTGTACATAACCTACAGCTAGTAATATACTACACACGGTACATAACCTACAGCTAGTAATATACTACACACTGTACATAACCTACAGCTAGTAATATACTCCACACTGTACATAACCTACAGCTAGTAATATACTACACACTGCACATAACCTACAGCTAGTAATATACTACACACTGTGTATAACCTACAGCTAGTAATATACTACACACTGTGTATAACCTACAGCTTGTAATATACTACACACGGTACATAACCTACAGCTAGTAATATACTACACAATGTACATAACCTACAGCTAGTAATATACTACACACTGTGTATAACCTACAGCTAGTAATATACTACACACGGTATATAACCTACAGCTGGTAATATACTACACACGGTACATAACCTACAGCTAGTAATATACTACACAATGTACATAACCTACAGCTAGTAATATACTACACACGGTACATAACCTACAGCTGGTAATATACTACACACGGTATATAACCTACAGCTAGTAATATACTACACACTGCACATAACCTACAGCTACTAATATACTACACACTGCACATAACCTACAGCTAGTAATATACTACACACTGTGTATAACCTACAGCTAGTAATATACTACACACTGTGTATAACCTACAGCTTGTAATATACTACACACGGTATATAACCTACAGCTGGTAATATACTACACACGGTACATAACCTACAGCTAGTAATATACTACACACTGTACATAACCTACAGCTAGTAATATACTACACACGGTACATAACCTACAGCTGGTAATATACTACACACGGTATATATCCTACAGCTAGTAATATACTACACACTGCACATAACCTACAGCTAGTAATATACTACACACTGCACATAACCTACAGCTAGTAATATACTACACACTGTACATAACCTACAGCTAGTAATATACTACACACGGTACATAACCTACAGCTGGTAATATACTACACACTGCACATAACCTACAGCTAGTAATATACTACACACTGCACATAACCTACAGCTAGTAATATACTACACACTGTACATAACCTACAGCTAGTAATATACTACACACGGTACATAACCTACAGCTGGTAATATACTACACACGGTATATATCCTACAGCTAGTAATATACTACACACTGCACATAACCTACAGCTAGTAATATACTACACACTGCACATAACCTACAGCTAGTAATATACTACACACTGTACATAACCTACAGCTAGTAATATACTACACACTGCACATAACCTACAGCTAGTAATATACTACACACTGCACATAACCTACAGCTAGTAATATACTACACACGGTATATAACCTACAGCTAGTAATATACTACACACTGTACATAACCTACAGCTAGTAATATACTACACACGGTATATAACCTACAGCTAGTAATATACTACACACTGCACATAACCTACAGCTAGTAATATACTACACACTGCACATAACCTACAGCTAGTAATATACTACACACTGTGTATAACCTACAGCTTGTAATATACTACACACGGTACATAACCTACAGCTAGTAATATACTACACACTGTACATAACCTACAGCTAGTAATATACTACACACTGTGTATAACCTACAGCTTGTAATATACTACACACGGTACATAACCTACAGCTAGTAATATACTACACACTGTACATAACCTACAGCTAGTAATATACTACACACTGTGTATAACCTACAGCTTGTAATATACTACACACGGTATATAACCTACAGCTGGTAATATACTACACACGGTACATAACCTACAGCTAGTAATATACTACACACTATACATAACCTACAGCTAGTAATATACTACACACTGTACATAACCTACAGCTAGTAATATACTACACACTGTACATAACCTACAGCTAGTAATATACTACACACGGTACATAACCTACAGCTGGTAATATACTACACACGGTACATAACCTACAGCTAGTAATATACTACACACGGTATATAACCTACAGCTAGTAATATACTACACACGGTATATAACCTACAGCTAGTAATATACTACACACGGTATATAACCTACAGCTAGTAATATACTACACAATGTACACAACCTACAGCTAGTAATATACTACACAATGTACATAACCTACAGCTAGTAATATACTACACACGGTACATAACCTACAGCTAGTAATATACTACACACGGTACATAACCTACAGCTGGTAATATACTACACACGGTACATAACCTACAGCTAGTAATATACTACACACGGTATATAACCTACAGCTAGTAATATACTACACACGGTATATAACCTACAGCTAGTAATATACTACACACGGTATATAACCTACAGCTAGTAATATACTACACACTGTACACAACCTACAGCTAGTAATATACTACACACGGTACATAACCTACAGCTAGTAATATACTACACACTGTACATAACCTACAGCTAGTAATATACTACACACGGTACATAACCTACAGCTAGTAATATACTACACACTGTACATAACCTACAGCTAGTAATATACTACACACTGTACATAACCTACAGCTAGTAATATACTACACACTGTACATAACCTACAGCTAGTAATATACTACACACTGTACATAACCTACAGCTAGTAATATACTACACACGGTATATAACCTACAGCTAGTAATATACTACACACTGTACATAACCTACAGCTAGTAATATACTACACACTGTACATAACCTACAGCTAGTAATATACTACACACTGTACATAACCTACAGCTAGTAATATACTACACACGGTATATAACCTACAGCTAGTAATATACTACACACGGTATATAACCTACAGCTAGTAATATACTACACAATGTACACAACCTACAGCTAGTAATATACTACACACTGCACATAACCTACAGCTAGTAATATACTACACACTGTACATAACCTACAGCTAGTAATATACTACACACGGTACATAACCTACAGCTAGTAATATACTACACACTGCACATAACCTACAGCTAGTAATATACTACACAATGTACATAACCTACAGCTAGTAATATACTACACACGGTACATAACCTACAGCTAGTAATATACTACACACGGTACATAACCTACAGCTGGTAATATACTACACACGGTACATAACCTACAGCTAGTAATATACTACACACGGTATATAACCTACAGCTAGTAATATACTACACACGGTATATAACCTACAGCTAGTAATATACTACACACGGTATATAACCTACAGCTAGTAATATACTACACACTGTACACAACCTACAGCTAGTAATATACTACACACGGTACATAACCTACAGCTAGTAATATACTACACACTGTACATAACCTACAGCTAGTAATATACTACACACGGTACATAACCTACAGCTAGTAATATACTACACACTGTACATAACCTACAGCTAGTAATATACTACAGACTGTACATAACCTACAGCTAGTAATATACTACACACTGTACATAACCTACAGCTAGTAATATACTACACACTGTACATAACCTACAGCTAGTAATATACTACACACGGTATATAACCTACAGCTAGTAATATACTACACACTGTACATAACCTACAGCTAGTAATATACTACACACGGTACATAACCTACAGCTAGTAATATACTAAACATTGTACATAACCTACAGCTAGTAATATACTACACACGGTATATAACCTACAGCTAGTAATATACTACACACTGTACATAACCTACAGCTAGTAATATACTACACACTGTACATAACCTACAGCTAGTAATATACTACACACGGTATATAACCTACAGCTAGTAATATACTACACACTGTACATAACCTACAGCTACTAATATACTACACACTGTGTATAACCTATAGCTAGTAATATACTACACACGGTACATAACCTACAGCTGGTAATATACTACACACGGTATATAACCTACAGCTAGTAATATACTACACACGGTATATAACCTACAGCTAGTAATATACTACACACGGTATATAACCTACAGCTAGTAATATACTACACACGGTACATAACCTACAGCTAGTAATATACTACACACTGTACATAACCTACAGCTAGTAATATACTACACACGGTATATAACCTACAGCTAGTAATATACTACACACTGTACATAACCTACAGCTAGCAATATACTACACACTGTGTATAACCTACAGCTAGTAATCTACTACACACGGTACATAACCTACAGCTAGTAATATACTACACACGGTACATAACCTACAGCTAGTAATATACTACACACGGTATATAACCTACAGCTAGTAATATACTACACACGGTATATAACCTACAGCTAGTAATATACTACACACTGTACATAACCTACAGCTAGTAATATACTACACACTGTACATAACCTACAGCTAGTAATATACTACACACGGTACATAACCTACAGCTAGTAATATACTACACACGGTACATAACCTACAGCTAGTAATATACTACACACGGTACATAACCTACAGCTAGTAATATACTACACACTGTACATAACCTACAGCTAGTAATATACTACACACGGTATATAACCTACAGCTAGTAATATACTACACACGGAACATAACCTACAGCTAGTAATATACTACACACTGTACATAACCTACAGCTAGTAATATACTACACACGGTACATAACCTACAGCTAGTAATATACTACACACTGTACATAACCTACAGCTGGTAATATACTACACACGGTATATAACTTACAGCTAGTAATATACTACACACGGTATATAACCTACAGCTAGTAATGCACTACACACGGTACATAACCTGTAGCTAGTAATATACTACACACGGTACATAACGTACAGCTAGTATTATACTACACATTGTACATAACCTACAGCTAGTAATATACTACACACGGTACATAACCTACAGCTAGTAATATACTACACACTGCACATAACCTACAGCTAGTAATATACTACACACTGTACATAACCTACAGCTAGTAATATACTACACATTATACATAACCTACAGCTAGTAATATACTACACACTGTGTATAACCTACAGCTTGTAATATACTACACACGGTACATAACCTACAGCTAGTAATATACTACACACTGTACATAACCTACAGCTAGTAATATACTACACACTGTGTATAACCTACAGCTTGTAATATACTACACACGGTATATAACCTACAGCTGGTAATATACTACACACGGTACATAACCTACAGCTAGTAATATACTACACACTATACATAACCTACAGCTAGTAATATACTACACACTGTACATAACCTACAGCTAGTAATATACTACACACTGTACATAACCTACAGCTAGTAATATACTACACACGGTACATAACCTACAGCTGGTAATATACTACACACGGTACATAACCTACAGCTAGTAATATACTACACACGGTATATAACCTACAGCTAGTAATATACTACACACGGTATATAACCTACAGCTAGTAATATACTACACACGGTATATAACCTACAGCTAGTAATATACTACACAATGTACACAACCTACAGCTAGTAATATACTACACAATGTACATAACCTACAGCTAGTAATATACTACACACGGTACATAACCTACAGCTAGTAATATACTACACACGGTACATAACCTACAGCTGGTAATATACTACACACGGTACATAACCTACAGCTAGTAATATACTACACACGGTATATAACCTACAGCTAGTAATATACTACACACGGTATATAACCTACATCTAGTAATATACTACACACGGTATATAACCTACAGCTAGTAATATACTACACACTGTACACAACCTACAGCTAGTAATATACTACACACGGTACATAACCTACAGCTAGTAATATACTACACACTGTACATAACCTACAGCTAGTAATATACTACACACGGTACATAACCTACAGCTAGTAATATACTACACACTGTACATAACCTACAGCTAGTAATATACTACACACTGTACATAACCTACAGCTAGTAATATACTACACACTGTACATAACCTACAGCTAGTAATATACTACACACTGTACATAACCTACAGCTAGTAATATACTACACACGGTATATAACCTACAGCTAGTAATATACTACACACTGTACATAACCTACAGCTAGTAATATACTACACACTGTACATAACCTACAGCTAGTAATATACTACACACTGTACATAACCTACAGCTAGTAATATACTACACACGGTATATAACCTACAGCTAGTAATATACTACACACGGTATATAACCTACAGCTAGTAATATACTACACAATGTACACAACCTACAGCTAGTAATATACTACACACTGCACATAACCTACAGCTAGTAATATACTACACACTGTACATAACCTACAGCTAGTAATATACTACACACGGTACATAACCTACAGCTAGTAATATACTACACACTGCACATAACCTACAGCTAGTAATATACTACACAATGTACATAACCTACAGCTAGTAATATACTACACACGGTACATAACCTACAGCTAGTAATATACTACACACGGTACATAACCTACAGCTGGTAATATACTACACACGGTACATAACCTACAGCTAGTAATATACTACACACGGTATATAACCTACAGCTAGTAATATACTACACACGGTATATAACCTACAGCTAGTAATATACTACACACGGTATATAACCTACAGCTAGTAATATACTACACACTGTACACAACCTACAGCTAGTAATATACTACACACGGTACATAACCTACAGCTAGTAATATACTACACACGGTATATAACCTACAGCTAGTAATATACTACACACGGTATATAACCTACAGCTAGTAATATACTACACACGGTATATAACCTACAGCTAGTAATATACTACACACGGTATATAACCTACAGCTAGTAATATACTACACACTGTACATAACCTACAGCTAGTAATATACTACACACGGTACATAACCTACAGCTAGTAATATACTACACACTGTACATAACCTACAGCTAGTAATATACTACACACTGTACATAACCTACAGCTAGTAATATACTACACACTGTACATAACCTACAGCTAGTAATATACTACACACTGTACATAACCTACAGCTAGTAATATACTACACACGGTATATAACCTACAGCTAGTAATATACTACACACTGTACATAACCTACAGCTAGTAATATACTACACACGGTACATAACCTACAGCTAGTAAAATACTAAACATTGTACATAACCTACAGCTAGTAATATACTACACACGGTATATAACCTACAGCTAGTAATATACTACACACTGTACATAACCTACAGCTAGTAATATACTACACACTGTACATAACCTACAGCTAGTAATATACTACACACGGTATATAACCTACAGCTAGTAATATACTAAACACTGTACATAACCTACAGCTACTAATATACTACACACTGTGTATAACCTATAGCTAGTAATATACTACACACGGTACATAACCTACAGCTGGTAATATACTACACACGGTATATAACCTACAGCTAGTAATATACTACACACGGTATATAACCTACAGCTAGTAATATACTACACACGGTATATAACCTACAGCTAGTAATATACTACACACGGTACATAACCTACAGCTAGTAATATACTACACACTGTACATAACCTACAGCTAGTAATATACTACACACGGTATATAACCTACAGCTAGTAATATACTACACACTGTACATAACCTACAGCTAGCAATATACTACACACTGTGTATAACCTACAGCTAGTAATATACTACACACGGTACATAACCTACAGCTAGTAATATACTACACACGGTACATAACCTACAGCTAGTAATATACTACACACGGTATATAACCTACAGCTAGTAATATACTACACACGGTATATAACCTACAGCTAGTAATATACTACACACTGTACATAACCTACAGCTAGTAATATACTACACACTGTACATAACCTACAGCTAGTAATATACTACACACGGTACATAACCTACAGCTAGTAATATACTACACACGGTACATAACCTACAGCTAGTAATATACTACACACGGTACATAACCTACAGCTAGTAATATACTACACACTGTACATAACCTACAGCTAGTAATATACTACACACGGTATATAACCTACAGCTAGTAATATACTACACACGGAACATAACCTACAGCTAGTAATATACTACACACTGTACATAACCTACAGCTAGTAATATACTACACACGGTACATAACCTACAGCTAGTAATATACTACACACTGTACATAACCTACAGCTGGTAATATACTACACACGGTATATAACTTACAGCTAGTAATATACTACACACGGTATATAACCTACAGCTAGTAATGCACTACACACGGTACATAACCTGTAGCTAGTAATATACTACACACGGTACATAACGTACAGCTAGTATTATACTACACATTGTACATAACCTACAGCTAGTAATATACTACACACGGTACATAACCTACAGCTAGTAATATACTACACACTGCACATAACCTACAGCTAGTAATATACTACACACTGTACATAACCTACAGCTAGTAATATACTACACATTATACATAACCTACAGCTAGTAATATACTACACACGGTACATAACCTACAGCTAGTAATATACTACACACGGTACATAACCTACAGCTAGTAATATACTTCACACTGTACATAACCTACAGCTAGTAATATACTACACACGGTATATAACCTACAGCTAGTAATATACTACACACGGTACATAACCTACAGCTAGTAATATACTACACCCTGTATATAACCTACAGCTAGTAATATACTACACACGGTGCATAACCTACAGCTAGTAATATACTACACACGGTACATAACCTACAGCTAGTAATATACTACACACGGTACATAACCTACAGCTAGTAATATACTACACACGGTACATAACCTAAAGCTAGTAATATACTACACACGGTACTTAACCTACAGCTAGTAATATACTACACACTGCACATAACCTACAGCTAGTAATATACTACACACTGTACATAACCTACAGCTAGTAATATACTACACACGGTATATAACCTACAGCTAGTAATATACTACACACTGTACATAACCTACAGCTAGTAATATACTACACACGGTACATAACCTACAGCTAGTAATATACTAAACATTGTACATAACCTACAGCTAGTAATATACTACACACGGTATATAACCTACAGCTAGTAATATACTACACACTGTACATAACCTACAGCTAGTAATATACTACACACTGTACATAACCTACAGCTAGTAATATAATACACACGGTATATAACCTACAGCTAGTAATATACTACACAATGTACATAACCAACAGCTAGTAATATACTACACACTGTGTATAACCTATAGCTAGTAATATACTACACACGGTACATAACCTACAGCTGGTAATATACTACACACGGTATATAACCTACAGCTAGTAATATACTACACACGGTATATAACCTACAGCTAGTAATATACTACACACGGTACATAACCTACAGCTAGTAATATACTACACACGGTACATAACCTACAGCTAGTAATATACTACACACTGTGTATAACCTATAGCTAGTAATATACTACACACGGTACATAACCTACAGCTGGTAATATACTACACACGGTATATAACCTACAGCTAGTAATATACTACACACGGTATATAACCTACAGCTAGTAATATACTACACACGGTACATAACCTACAGCTAGTAATATACTACACACTGTACATAACCTACAGCTAGTAATATACTACACACGGTATATAACCTACAGCTAGTAATATACTACACACTGTACATAACCTACAGCTAGCAATATACTACACACTGTGTATAACCTATAGCTAGTAATATACTACACACGGTACATAACCTACAGCTGGTAATATACTACACACGGTATATAACCTACAGCTAGTAATATACTACACACTGTGTATAACCTACAGCTAGTAATATACTACACACGGTACATAACCTACAGCTAGTAATATACTACACACGGTACATAACCTACAGCTAGTAATATACTACACACGGTATATAACCTACAGCTAGTAATATACTACACACGGTATATAACCTACAGCTAGTAATATACTACACACTGTACATAACCTACAGCTAGTAATATACTACACACTGTACATAACCTACAGCTAGTAATATACTACACACGGTACATAACCTACAGCTAGTAATATACTACACACGGTACATAACCTACAGCTAGTAATATACTACACACGGTACATAACCTACAGCTAGTAATATACTACACACGGTACATAACCTACAGCTAGTAATATACTACACACTGTACATAACCTACAGCTAGTAATATACTACACACGGTATATAACCTACAGCTAGTAATATACTACACACGGAACATAACCTACAGCTAGTAATATACTACACACTGTACATAACCTACAGCTAGCAATATACTACACACGGTACATAACCTACAGCTAGTAATATACTACACACTGTACATAACCTACAGCTGGTAATATACTACACACGGTATATAACTTACAGCTAGTAATATACTACACACGGTATATAACCTACAGCTAGTAATGCACTACACGCGGTACATAACCTGTAGCTAGTAATATACTACACACGGTACATAACCTACAGCTAGTATTATACTACACATTGTACATAACCTACAGCTAGTAATATACTACACACGGTACATAACCTACAGCTAGTAATATACTACACACTGCACATAACCTACAGCTAGTAATATACTACACACTGTACATAACCTACAGCTAGTAATATACTACACATTATACATAACCTACAGCTAGTAATATACTACACACGGTACATAACCTACAGCTAGTAATATACTACACACGGTACATAACCTACAGCTAGTAATATACTTCACACTGTACATAACCTACAGCTAGTAATATACTACACACGGTATATAACCTACAGCTAGTAATATACTACACACGGTACATAACCTACAGCTAGTAATATACTACACCCTGTATATAACCTACAGCTAGTAATATACTACACACGGTGCATAACCTACAGCTAGTAATATACTACACACGGTACATAACCTACAGCTAGTAATATACTACACACGGTACATAACCTACAGCTAGTAATATACTACACACGGTACATAACCTAAAGCTAGTAATATACTACACACGGTACTTAACCTACAGCTAGTAATTGTTAGAACCTTGCTCTTAGTTTTTTTTTCCTTTGCTGGTCACATGACCTTGTTGGCCTATTTAATCCTGCTCCGCCCTTCTGGCTTTGCTGGACTTCATTGTATATCTACTTTCTAGCTAGCCTGTGCTCTGTTAGTTTGCTTGGTCTACTGACCTCTATGTTCTATATATTTTGTTTGTTCGTCTGTCTGCTACTATTTCTGTTAGGAGGTGTCCCATATTCCTCCCAGTCCTTAGTACTTGTAGGGATTCCTTCCCCACATCTATAGGTCTCCGTACAGACTAGCTTAGGACTTTAGCAGGTCTGATCACAGGATCAGGTTCCCTGTTACATCGTAGGGATTAAGCTGAGTTCTATCGTAGGGACAGATCTCCTCTCTTTCCTTAGCTCTGGTAGCAGAACATAACAGTAAGTCCAGCCTGCAAATTCTCTAAGGAAAGATTTTTCTGTTCCATCATGGTGTCGGTTCAGGATTTGGTTCATCGCCTGCAGGGACTCTCTCTGGAGGTGGCCGAGCTCCGTCAGCACGTGAGTAACTGTCCTGGAGCACATTTCTTGGAGCCTAAGGTATGTTTGCCGAATTTATTTTTTGGTGAACACCGAGAATTTTTTTCATTCAAAAATGCTTGCTTATTGTATTTTCGTTTGAGACCCAGGTCCTCTGGGGATGAATCCCAGCGCGTAGGGTTCATAATGTCACTTTTGCGCCAAGAGCCTCAGGAGTGGGCCTTTTCTTTGCAACCTAGTGATACATGCTTCAGATCAGTGGATAGTTTTTTTTCTGCTTTGGGACTATTATATGATGATCCTGACCGTGTCGCATCAGCTGAGACTGAGTTGAGACATTTAAAACAAGGATCAGGTAATGTGGAAAAATATTGTACTCATTTCCGTCGTTGGTCTACTCAAACAGAGTGGAACGATTCTGCTCTGAAAAGTCTATTTCTTGCTGGGCTCAGTGAAAGGGTTAAAGACCTGCTAATTGCTTATCCTACACCTGAAGATTTGCAACAGGCTATGCAATTAGCTATACGGTTGGATAGAAGACTGCGTGCAAGGGTTAATGAGAGCAAATCCTCTGCTATGTCAGTTTCTGGTTATGAGAATGTGTGTACTAACAGTGGTGAACCGATGGAGATTGGATCGGTGGCACCTCGCTCTCAAGAAAAAGACCGTCGATTTTTTGAAGGCTTGTGTTTCTATTGCGGAAAATCTGGTCATTTGATTAAAGGCTGTGAGCTTCGTATGAAGAAAGAAAAAAAAATGGTCAGTCATGCCCGTATTGCCTGTTTAAATTCCAAGGGTGTATTTTTAGCTGCTTCCACGATTGCTCAGGAAAAATTAATGGAATTTCGGGTGTTTGTCGATTGTGGGTCTACTCTGAATGTTATTGATGGGGGATTCGTGGAAAGACTCAATTTAAAACCTGAACCTTTATCATCCCCCATTGCTGTGGTTTCTGTGGATGGTTCCCCTTTGAAGAATATTACTCTCAAGGTCTGTGAATTTCCTCTCACTATTAATGGTGTTCACCATGAGAAATTGGATTTGGTAGTGTTGAATAACTTGCCTTCTCCAGTAATATTGGGATTGCCCTGGTTAAAATTTCACAATCCTGTACTGGATTGGTCTACCAGTGAAATTAAATCCTGGAGCCATAAATGTTATGACAAGTGTTGTAACGGGCGTATTGCAGTTTTGGATAGGGGAGAATTGCCTGTTCCTATTCAGGATTTTTGGAGAGTTTTTTCTGAGAAGGAATCGCAGGTTTTGCCTCCCCATAGAGACTATGATTGTTCTATTGAATTTGTCCCTGGAGCGACTCTTCCTAAAAGTCGTTTATTTAACCTTACTATTCCTGAGAGGAAGGCTTTGGATGAATACATACAGACAAGTTTGGCCGCCGGTCACATTAGGCCCTCTAAGTCTCCTGTGGCGGTTGGATTTTTTTTTGTAAAAAAAAAGGACGGCGGTTTACGTCCTTGTCTGGATTTTCGTGAGATTAACAAAATTACTGTACGCAATCCTTACCCACTGCCATTGATTCCTGATCTGTTTAACCAGTTAATGGGGGCCAAGTGGTTCTCTAAAATTGACCTTAAGGGGGCATACAATCTGTTGCGCATGAAGGAGGGTGACGAATGGAAGACTGCTTTTAACACTCCTGTGGTTCATTTTGAGAATCTGGTTATGCCTTTTGGTCTTACTAATGCTCCTGCATTTTTTCAGAATCTGATTAATGACATCCTTAGACCTTTGATCGGTAAAAATGTGGTTGTGTATTTGGATGACATTTTGATTTATTCGCCGGATCTGGAGTCTCATTGGCGGAGCGTGCGTGAGGTATTACAGTTATTAATGGACAATTCGCTTTTTGCTAAGCTGGAGAAATGTGAGTTCGCTGTACAGAGAATTAGTTTTTTGGGCTACATTATCTCCAGCAAAGGTTTTGAGATGGATCCGGTTAAGGTTCAGGCTGTGCAGGAATGGCCTAGGCCTATTGGTTTGAAATCGATACAGAGGTTTTTGGGTTTCGCCAATTACTATAGAAAATTCATAAAAATTTTTCTAGTATTGTCAAACCTCTGACTGATCTCACCAGGAAAGGTGCTGATGCGGTTCAGTGGTCTTCTGAGGCCATTGAAGCTTTTGTGTATCTCAAGGAGAAGTTCACCTCTGCTCCCATCCTTATGCAGCCTGATGTTACTAGGCCGTTTTTGGTTGAGGTTGATGCTTCCTCTGTGGGGGTTGGCGCAGTATTGTCTCAGGATAACGGGGATGGATTACATCCCTGTGCCTTTTTTTCAAAAAAATTTTCGGAGACTGAACTGAATTACGATATTGGTAATCGGGAATTATTGGCTATTAAACTCGCATTTGAACACTGGCGCCACTTCTTGGAAGGTGCGGAATTTCCCGTTCAGGTTCTTACGGATCATAAAAATCTGATATATCTTGATGCTGCCAAGCGCCTGAATGCCCGTCAGGCTAGGTGGGCACTGTTTTTCTCGCGGTTTAATTTCTCCGTTACTTACATCCCTGGTACTAAGAATGTTAAGGCGGATGCCTTGTCTCGCAGTTTTTCTCCCATAGTCGGTGCTGAGAAAGAGGAGAACATTTTACAAGAAGGTGTTGTGATAGCTGCTTTGGACTCCGTTTTGGAAAATGAGATTCTTAAAGCACAGGAGAATGCCCCTTCTAATACTCCTCATGGGAGGTTGTTTGTGCCTGGGACCTTTAGGAGAGATTTGTTTGTTGAGTGTCACGAATCTCGGTTGGCAGGTCATCCCGGAATCTCTGAGACCAAGAGACTGGTGGGTCGCAGTTTTTGGTGGCCTGGATGGCAGAAGGAAGTCATTAAGTGGGTGCGTCAATGTACTATATGTGCTAGATCTAAGTCCTCACATACTCCTGCTGCGGGGTTGCTTTGTCCTTTGGAGGTTCCCAGTGCTCCTTGGACACATTTGGCTATGGACTTTATAACTGACCTTCCCCCCTCTGAGGGTTTTACTGTCATCTGGGTGGTCGTGGACCGTTTTAGCAAGATGTGTCACTTGGTTCCTTTCGTCAAACTGCCCTGCGCTAAAACTCTCGCTAAGGCCTTTGTCAAGGAAATTGTCAGACTTCATGGCGTTCCTACTGACATTGTTTCTGAAAGGGGTCCTCAGTTCGTGGCTCGTTTTTGGCGTGCCTTTTGTGATAGGTTGGGAGTTCATTTGTCGTTCTCGTCCGGATATCATCCTGAATCTAATGGCCAGACAGAAAGGAAAAACCAGGATGTTGAGCAGTTCTTGCGTTGTTTTGTGGCAGACAATCAAGAGGGGTGGTCTGAGTTTCTGCCACTTGCTGAATTTGCTCTGAACAATCATACATCTTCTTCTGCTGGTTGTTCGCCTTTTTTTGTTGTTCTGGGAGACATCCGTCGTTTGGGTCGTTCTCCAAGTTGGGATCTGCCGTGCCTGAGGAGGAGAATTTTTCCGGTGATTTGGAGAGAGTTTGGACGGATGTGCATGGTAATCTTCAGGAGGCCAACAGAAAATCTAAAGACTACTTTGATAGGAAACGACAGGAGGTTTTGTTCGCTGTTGGTGACATGGTTTGGTTGTCCTCTAGGAATCTGCGGTTGAGGATTCCTTCAAAGAAATTGGGTCCCAAGTTTGTAGGGCCCTTTAAGGTGCTTCAGGTTGTCAACCAATCTGCTGTTAGGTTGGAGGTTCCTACCTCCTGGAGAATTAATCCGGTATTTCATGTCTCTCTGTTGAAAAAAGCTGTTGTATCGGATTGTGACGCCTCTGCCTCTGTTCCTCCGGTGGTGGAGGACGGGGAATATGAAATTTCTCGCATCCTTAACTCTAGACGGTATAGAGGTAGTTTGCAGTATCTTGTGGCCTGGAAAGGTTTCGGACCCGAGGATAACTCTTGGGTGAGGTCGGATGATGTTTCCGTGTCCAGACTTATCAGAGCGTTTCACAGGAGATTTCCTGATAAGCCTGGTCCTAGGGGATCCGGAGGATCCTCTTAGAAGGGGGGGAATTGTTAGAACCTTGCTCTTAGTTTTTTTTTCCTTTGCTGGTCACATGACCTTGTTGGCCTATTTAATCCTGCTCCGCCCTTCTGGCTTTGCTGGACTTCATTGTATATCTACTTTCTAGCTAGCCTGTGCTCTGTGTCTTGCTCTGTTAGTTTGCTTGGTCTACTGACCTCTATGTTCTATATATTTTGTTTGTTCGTCTGTCTGCTACTATTACTGTTAGGAGGTGTCCCATATTCCTCCCAGTCCTTAGTACTTGTAGGGATTCCTTCCCCACATCTATAGGTCTCCGTACAGACTAGCTTAGGACTTTAGCAGGTCTGATCACAGGATCAGGTTCCCTGTTATATCGTAGGGATTAAGCTGAGTTCTATCGTAGGGACAGATCTCCTCTCTTTCCTTAGCTCTGGTAGCAGAACATAACAGTAATATTCTACACACGGTACATAACCTACAGCTAGTAATATACTACACACGGTATATAACCTACAGCTAGCAGTATACTACACACGGTACATAACCTACAGCTAGTAATATACTACACACTACATAACCTACAGCTAGCAATATACTACACACTGTACATAACCTACAGCTAGCAATATACTACACACTGTACATAACCTACAGCTAGTAATATACTACACACGGTACATAACCTACAGCTAGTAATATACTACACACTGTATATAACCTACAGCTAATAATATACTACACACGGTACATAACCTACAGCTAGTAATATACTACACACGGTATATAACCTACAGCTAGCAGTATACTACACACGGTACATAACCTACAGCTAGTAATATACTACACACTACATAAACTACAGCTAGCAATATACTACACACGGTATATAACCTACAGCTAATAATATACTACACACGGTACATAACCTACAGCTAGTAATATACTACACACGGTACATAACCTACAGCTAGTAATATACTACACACTGCACATAACCTACAGCTAATAATATACTACACACTGTACATAACCTACAGCTAGTAATATACTACACCCTGTATAAAACCCACAGCTAGTAATATACTACACACGGTACATAACCTACAGCTAGTAATATACTACACCCTGTATATAACCTACAGCTAGTAATATACTACACACTGTATATATCCTACAGCTAATATTATACTACACACAGTATATAACCTACTGCTAGTAATATACTACACACGGTACATAACCTACAGCTAGTAATATACTACACCCTGTATATAACCTACAGCTAGTAATATACTACACACTGTATATATCCTACAGCTAATATTATACTACACACAGTATATAACCTACTGCTAGTAATATACTACACACGGTACATAACCACAGCTAATATTATACTACACACGGTATATAATCTACAGCTAGTAATATACTACACACTGTACATAACCTACAGCTAGCAATATACTACACACTGTACATAACCTACCACTAGTAATATACTACACACTGTATATAACCTACAGCTAGTAATATACTACACACGGTATATAACCTACAGCTAGTAATATACTACACACTGTACATAACCTACAGCTAGTAATATACTACACACTGCACATAACCTACAGCTAGTAATATACTACACACGGTACATAACCTACAGCTAGTAATATACTACACACTGCACATAACCTACAGCTAGTAATATACTACACACAGTACATAACCTACAGCTAGTAATATACTACACACTGTATATAACCTACAGCTGGTAATATACTACACACGGTACATAACCTACAGCTAGTAATATACTACACACTGTACATAACCTACAGCTAGTAATATACTACACACGGTACATAACCTACAGCTAGTAATATACTACACACGGTATATAACCTACAGCTAGTAATATACTACACACGGTATATAACCTACAGCTAGTAATATACTACACACTGTACATAACCTACAGCTAGTAATATACTACACACGGTACATAACCTACAGCTAGTAATATACTACACACGGTATATAACCTACAGCTAGTAATATACTACACACGGTATATAACCTACAGCTAGTAATATACTACACACTGTACATAACCTACAGCTAGTAATATACTACACACTGTACATAACCTACAGCTAGTAATATACTACACACTGCACATAACCTACAGCTAGTAATATACTACACACTGTACATAACCTACAGCTAATAATATACTACACACGGTACATAACCTACAGCTAGTAATATACTACACACGGTACATAACCTACAGCTAATAATATACTACACACGGTACATAACCTACAGCTAGTAATATACTACACCCTGTATAAAACCCACAGCTAGTAATATACTACACACGGTATATCACCTACAGCTAATAATATACTACACACGGTATATCACCTACAGCTAGTAATATACTACACACGGTACATAACCTCCAGCTATTAGTATACTACACATTGTACATATCCCACAGCTAGTAATATACTACACACTATACATAACCTACAGCTAGTAATATACTACACCCTGTATATAATCTACAGCTAGTAATATACTACACACTGTATATATCCTACAGCTAATATTATACTACACACAGTATATAACCTACTGCTAGTAATATACTACACACGGTACATAACCCACGGCTAATATTATACTACACACGGTATATAATCTACAGCTAGTAATATACTACACACGGTACATAACCTACAGCTAGTAATATAGTACACACGGTACATAACCTACAGCTAGTAATATACTACACACTGTACATAACCTACAGCTAGCAATATACTACACACTGTACATAACCTACCACTAGTAATATACTACACACTGTATATAACCTACAGCTAGTAATATACTACACACGGTACATAACCTACAGCTAGTAATATAGTACACACGGTACATAACCTACAGCTAGTAATATACTACACACTGTACATAACCTACAGCTAGCAATATACTACACACTGTACATAACCTACAGCTAGTAATATACTACACACTGTACATAACCTACAGCTAGTAATATACTACACACGGTACATAACCTACAGCTAGTAATATACTAGAAACTGTATATAACCTACAGCTAGTAATATACTACACACTGTACATAACCTGCAGCTAGTAATATACTACACACGGTACATAACCTACAGCTGGTAATATACTACACACGGTACATAACCTACAGCTAGTAATATACTACACACGGTATATAACCTACAGCTAGTAATATACTACACATTGTACATAACCTACAGCTAGTAATATACTACACATTGTATATAACCTTCAGCTAGTAATATACTGCACCCTGTATATAACCTACAGCTAGTAATATACTACACACTGTACATAACCTACAGCTAGTAATATACTACACACGGTACATAACCTACTACTAGTAATATACTACACACAGTACATTACCTACAGCTAGTAATATACTACACAATGTACATAACCTACAGCTAGTAATATACTACACACGGTACATAACCTACAGCTAGTAATATACTACACACGGTACATAACCTACAGCTAGTAATATACTACACACTGTACATAACCTACAGCTAGTAATATACTACACACTGTACATAACCTACAGCTAGTAATATACTACACACGGTACATAACCTACAGCTAGTAATATACTACACACAGTACATTACCTACAGCTAGTAATATACTACACAATGTACATAACCTACAGCTAGTAATATACTACACACAGTACATTACCTACAGCTAGTAATATACTACACAATGTACATAACCTACAGCTAGTAATATACTACACACGGTACATAACCTACAGCTAGTAATATACTACACACGGTACATAACCTACAGCTGGTAATATACTACACACGGTACATAACCTACAGCTAGTAATATACAACACACGGTATATAACCTACAGCTAGTAATATACTACACACGGTATATAACCTACAGCTAGTAATATACTACACACGGTATATAACCTACAGCTGGTAATATACTACACACGGTATATAACCTACAGCTAGTAATTAGTGTTGAGCCACCCCCGTAGTGTTCGAGTTCGGTTCGGTTCGTCGAACACCTTCGAACACCGTTAAAACCAATGGCAGGCAAACAAAAACACATAGAAACACATAGAAAACACCTTCAAAGGTGTCCAAAAGCTGACAAACTGCTCAGAAGACACAACTAACACATGGAAAAGTGACAAGTACATATAGTCATGCGAAAATAAAAGAGGTGGAGGAGTAAAAGGAGGGGGAGACACAGATATAGGCATGTCATGCCCTTCTAAAATCCACTATCCCAGACTAGATGGCCTTCTGCAGAGGGCACGGTCGCTGTGTGCTCACTTCCGCCGTTCGCATCCCGCAGCTCAGCGACTTACATCTCTACAGAAGTCGTTGGGCCTGCCACTTCACCGGCTAAAATGCGATGTGCCTACCCGGTGGAATTCAAGTCTGCACATGTTGCAGCGACTGTGGCAGCACCGACAAGCCCTGGTGCAATACGTTCTGACGTATAGCCTGGGCCAACGAGATTCAGAGGTGGGGCAAATCACGCTGGAGGAGTGGTCTCAGATCAGGGACCTATGCACCCTTCTGCACAGTTTTGAAATGGCGACGAAGATGTTTAGTGCTGACGATGCCATTATCAGCATGACTATTCCGGTGATTTACATGCTGGAGCACATGTTAAACAGAATTCGGAGTCAGGTGGTGGCACAAGAGGAGGTGGAGGAAGTAGAGGAGGAGGAGTTGTATGCGGAAGGGCTAACATCTGCAAGGTCCAGACAGTCAGCAGCACCAAGGCGGCAGGCATGTGAGGGTGGGGGAGATGGTTTTACCAGGGTGCATGGTAGCAGCCAAACTAGTGAGGAAGGTGCAGGAGCCCAGGAAGAAGTGGAGGACGAACTGATGGAAGACTCATCAGATGAGGGAGACCTTGATCACATTTCTGTTGTGCGAGGTTGGGGGGAGAGGACAGAGGAAGGAAGCATGATTGTTACCTCGCCACCAACACAACAGGGACTTGGTGCTCCTGGATGCGCAACACACATGAGTGCCTTCTTGCTGCACTACCTGCAACATGACCCTCGAATTGTGAGAATTAGAAATAATCCTGACTACTGGGTTGCCACACTGTTAGATCCCCGGTACAAAAGTAAATTTGCAGAAATTATTCCTGCCATAGAAAGGGATGCACGCATGCAGGAGTATCAGCAGAGACTGTTGCAGAATCTTACATGTGCTTTTCCACAAAATACCAGTGGTGCACGTAGTGAATCTCACAGTTCCAACTTGCCAACCGTGGGACCGTCAAGTGTTCAGCACTCAAACCGTAACAGAACCACAGTATCTGCTGGTAACATCAATTTTGCGGAATCATTTCACCACTTTTTTAGCCCATCCTTTGCAAGGCCACAGGAGACAAGAAGTCTGACACATAGTCAACGCCTAGAGACGATGGTACAGGAGTATCTCCAAGTAAACATTGAAGCCACGACTGTGTCACTGGACCCTTGCTCTTTTTGGACTTCCAATCTGGATAAATGGCCGGAGCTAGCCACTTACGCCTTGGAGATCTTGTCATGCCCCGCAGCCAGCGTTCTGTCTGAACGTGTGTTCAGCGCTGCTGGTGGTGTGCTGACAGATAAGCGTACGCGGCTCTCCACTGATAATGTAGACAGACTCACGTTCATAAAGATGAACAAATCATGGATCCGAAACGACTTTTCTACCCCTGTGTCATCCTGGGGAGAGTAAAAGCTTGATGATTGGTTAAAATCACCCTACCAACCGTTTTAAGCTTTCAAATTACTAATCATGTTTATTTGTATCTTGACTGGAAAATAATTTGGGCTTTGTAGCAGTGTGCAGCACTGATCCTATTAGGCCATCTATACTAAAGCTTCACCAGATTTAAAATTAAAAATAATTTTTAGCTGCATCTAGCCCGGAAAATAATTTTGGGGCTCCGAGATGCGCAAGACACATAAGTGCCTTCTTGCTGCACTACCTGCAGCATGACCCTCATATTGTCAGAATTCGAAGTAATCATGACTACTGGGTTGCCACACTCTTAGATCCCCCAAACTTTTCGATCAACCTTTTCATTTTAATAAAGACCAAAAAAATGGTCATTTTTGAAATTATAAGCATTAGCAGGTTGTTAGAAACTGAAATCAAACAGTTTTCAACTCAAAACTTTATTCTAGGTGATGTTACATTTTCACATAGGACCCCTTGTTCGAAAGGAGCTTCTGAACTCTCTCGTCCATTGAATTTGTCAGGTTTTGGATGGCTTCTGCTTCAATTGTTTTGCATGACGACAGAATACCCTCCCAGAGCTGTTGCTTAGATGTGAACTGCCTCCTGCCATCATAGACACTCCTTTTAATGATGCTCCAAAGGTTCTGAATGGGGTAGAGGTCAGGGGAGCATGGGGGTCACACCATAAGTTTGTCCCCTTTTATGCCCATATCAGCCAGAGATGCAGATGTTTTATGTGCAGCATGAGATGGTGCATTATCATGCAGAAAAATGATCTTGCTGTGAAATACACGGTTCTTCTTCTTGAACCATGGCAGGAAGTGCTGTTTGAGAAAATCCACATACATTATGGAGTTCATCTTTAGCGCCTTCAGGGATCCTAAAGGGGCCGACAATCTCTCTCCCCATGATTCCAGCCCAAAACATTACTCCACCTCCTCCTTGTTGGCGCTGTAGCCGTGTTTGCGTGGGGTGTCCATCAACCAGCCATCCTCCACTCCATCCATCTGGACCATCGAGCGCTGCACGGCACTCATCCGTGAACAAAACTGTTTTGAAATCAGTCTTCATGTAATGTTTGGCCCACTGGAGCCGTTTCTGCTTGTGTGAAGTGGATAGAGGAGGTCGACAGGATGGCGAATGCACAGCTGCAAACCTCTGAAGGACCCTGCATCTTGTTGTTCGGGGGACGTTGGAGGCACAAGCAGCTTCAAAAACTTGTCTGCTGCTATGACAAGGCTTTTTGGCCGCTGCTCTTTCAACCTGACGTAATTGCCTGTAGGAAAGAGTCCTCAATTTGCCCTTATCAGCACGCACACGTGTGTACTGTGAATCAGCTACATACTTCTTGATTGCCAAGACACTTCATCCTGATCATCGCACAATGTTGATTGTAGTCATGCCTTGACCTAAACACTCCACAATTTGTTGCTTCTCAGCAGCCGACACATCCTTTTTCTTTCCCATTTTGGCAGAAAATGTAGGCTGCTTAATAATGTGAGAGAGCCTTCTTAAGTAGTCTTGCCTTTCATTGGACACACCTGCCAAACTAATTAGCACAGGTGTCTGCAATTGCTTACAGTGATATAAAGAGCCCTGACACACATCACCATCAATGAGTTTAACTGACAAACAAACAAATTCTTCCCTTATCACTCCTAAACACTTTTTGCATAATAATTTGGAACACAGTGTACATGTGCTTTTCCACAAAACACCAGTGGTTCACGTAGTGAATCTTACAGTTCTAACTTGCCAACCGTGGTCTGTATGGAGTTGTTCAATAAAGGGCCCAAAATTAAGATAACATAGATGGGAGAGGTCTCTATGAATAGGAATTCCTAAGTATTTGATACCCTGTGAGGGCCAGGCAAAGGGAAAGTTGGACTGGATGGAATCCTATATGGATTTGGGGAGGGAGACATCGAGGGCCTCAGACTTCGCTGCATTGATTTTAAAATTTTACCATGTAACAAAGTGATCTATTTCAGCCATAACAGCAGGGATGGATATATGTGATTGAGTGATATATACTAGGACATCATCAGCAAATAGAGAGCACTTGTACTCGGTGCCTCCCACCTCAATCCACCTAATATTGGGGTTATGGTGAATTGATGAGAGCAGGTGCTCCGTCACTAGGATGTATAAGAGAGGGGACAGAGGACATCCCTGCCTTGTCCCATTGGTGATTGTGAAAGGTGATGAAAATGTTCTGACGCACCCCCTGGGCCTTGGGACACCCGGAGCCGGACCCTTTTTGGTGGATGCTGGTGGTTGTAGTCTTCGTGGCGGCGACCCGGTTCCGTGGCTCAGGGCGGTCAAACCAGTGGCGGAACTATTTATGTGGTTTTGATGTTTAAATGTCCGACTACCCCACCCGTGGATTGCGGTCAGAGTGAACCGCTGCTACAGGGCAGACCGCTGAGGCTGGTGTTGTGGGTGCAGCAGAGCGTAGCATAACTCCCCACGGGAGGAGTATAGCCTCAGGGCAGTGTATGCGGAGGATGGGGGTGATGGTGCAGGGCAGCAGCAGTAACGACACGGAGTCAGTGATGCAGTCCAGGGCCTTTACTCACAGTTCTTATTATCCAGACCACGTCTGCAGGTAACGGCTGCCCACGTCGTACTGTGCTCACCAGGTGAGGGGCTCAGACAACTCCCAGATAACTTTGGAGCACTTCACAGGACCCCCTTTGTGTGTCCTTTGTCTGGCCTTTCTTACCAACACTTCTGTCCGGCTGCCTCGGGCCTCCTCTTGGTAAACTTGGCGCCAGTTTCCCTGACCCTATGTGGTGCCTTCCTAGCGGGTGTAGCGAGGGGCTGCGCCACATAAAATGTCAGAGCCTCCGGTTTCTAGCTGAGGGTCGTTTCCTGCCTCCACTAGTTCGGGGACCGGTCTCCCCCTTTGGCCTGACCCCTCCACGCAGGTGGATTCGGGCGTGCGGTGGCGACTCGCCCGTCCGCACCCCTGGGATCCCTTCATTCCTCGTTCCTGGAGCCTTCTCCGCTCCTCTTCCTTCCTTCTCCCTCTTCCAGGCCTGGGCTTCTGTTACTAGGCCCGCCTCCGGAGCAGAGCTCATGCAGAGCCCCTGCTCCCTGCCACTTCTGCTCAGACTTCTCTGCACTGAACTAAGATGGTGCCCACCTTTTATACTCCCTTCTCAATGCACCCAGGAACTGCTTCCTCCCTGCTCCTGCACTACAGGGTTCCCCTTCCTCAGTGTTCCCTCCCCCCACTCCAGCCAGGGACAGGGACTGTCGTGCCCATCTCAGGGGCATATTGGTCGCCCTGCCCCACGGCAATGTGGTGTAATGCATGCAGGTGTCGGGTCCTGATCCACACTCCATCCTTACCTGAGAGTGAGATATCACACCTCTGGGTGAGGTGCAATACGTCTGTAGCAACCGAGCCCTCAGGGTGCTACAGTTCCATTTATCTTCAGCCTAGGTGACGTATTGCGATACAGGGCCGTGATTTTGGCTATAAAAGGGTCCCCTAGACCCCTACCCCAAGCTTTTTAAGAGAATCATATATGGCGTGCCAGGAGACTCTATGGAATGCTTTCTCAGCATCCAACGAGAGTATCTAATTACAAATTTTTAACTGCATCTAGCCCAGGAAATACTTTGTGCCTAGTAGCAGTGTCTGCTAGTCAGCGGATTATCCCGGCTGTTAAGCAAGCTACACCACCTGTAGTTTAGACACTTAATTTTTTCAAAGGAAATGATTCGGGACCATGGGATACTTAGTGAAGAGCATCAGGAGGCACCCCAAGGCATAGGGGCTGGGACTGGCAGTAGGATGCCTTGCGGTGGACAGCCGAGCTCGATCCTTATAAAAGCTTTTTAACTGCAGCAGCTTTAGTGGACGCTACTGGAGCTGGAATTACGCGGCTGCTGGCATGAGACTTGCCCTCCAATAGATCCTTGTAAATGGATTTAAAGTGTATTCATTCAAATTAGAGAGACAATTTAAATTAAAAAGCTTAGAGCTGCCTCCACCACAGGGGGGCTCGCTCGACCCACCAGCAGACAGGCACCAGTATTGGGAGAGGGGGGCTGGCCGTCAGGGTTCACCGCGGCTCTGGCACAAACCCGGCGACACGGAGGTGGCACGGTCAGGAGCGGACTGGCCGTGTCGGCTTCTCACTTTTTGGATTTTAGAAGGGCATGACATGCCTATATCTGTGTCTCCCCCTCCTTTTACTCCTCCACCTCTTTTATTTTCGCATGACTATATGTACTTGTCACTTTTCCATGTGTTAGTTATGTCTTCTGAGCAGTTTGTCAGCTTTTGGACACCTTTGAAGGTGTTTTCTATGTGTTTCTATGTGTTTTTGTTTGCCTGCCATTGGTTTTAACGGTGTTCGAAGGTGTTCGACGAACAGTTCGGCGAACACACGGGTGTTCGACGAACCGAACCGAACTCGAACACTACGGGGGTGGCTCAACACTAGTATAGATGGACTAATACAACAAGTCCCACGCACAGCTAGAAGCCCAATATTTTTTCAGAGGTTGATGCAGAAAAAAATATATTCAGTTTGCAACCTGATGGAGGTCTGTATAGATGGATTAATAGAACAAGACCCACACACAGCTAGAAGCCCAATATTTTTTCAGAGGTAGATGCAGAAAAAAATATATTCAGTTTGCAACCTGATGGAGGTCAGTATAGATGGACTAATACAACAAGTCCCACGCACAGCTAGAAGCCCAATATTTTTTCAGAGGTTGATGCAGAAAAAAATATATTCAGTTTGCAACCTGATGGAGGTCTGTATAGATGGATTAATAGAACAAGACCCACACACAGCTAGAAGCCCAATATTTTTTCAGAGGTAGATGCAGAAAAAAAAATATATTCAGTTTGCAACCTGATGGAGGTCAGTATAGATGGACTAATAGAATGATGCTATGCCCAAAACATTTTACTTCACTAGGTGCAGTAAAAAAATTGGTATTCTATACACAGGTGGTATATCTTGCAACACAGATAGGCTACTCCACTGACTAACACACTCTGCAATAGGCCAAAAAGGATTAGCTTTGCTAGATTCAGCCAAATGCTGTGAAAAAAACTTGCACAGCACTGGCACAGACCTGCCTGGCAAAAACTGATAGGAACTGATGTAACCTAGTCCTGAAAAGGACTCCAATTACAATTAGTCTTTACTCCCACAATCTATCTATATAAGAGCACAGACCTGCCTGATAAAAGTCGTAGGAAATGCTGTAACCTAGTCCTTAAAAGGACTGCAATCACAACTATTCCCTACTCCCAAGCTATCTGTAGATTTGTGCGAAAATTGGCTTGAAATTAACAAGGTATAGCGCACACAGCAACAGCGGTGCCGTCTAACACGCAGCTGCAGCAGTGAGAAAATGGTGGCGACGGGGAAAATGGCTTGGTCTTATAGGGCAAGGACATGTGACATACACTGCCAATCACACATGCCCTTGCTTGTGTGAAAAAAAGCACTTCGCTCCGTGTGTGCGCTGCTGATAGGCTGACAGATTGCACCTCCCCACTGTAAATGCGGGAAAGAGAAAAAAAAATGGAGATCTTCATTGTTCCTGCAGAGATCCATCCCCTGCCCCTCCCCCACCCCGCTGTACACTCAAACTGTGTATTAACATTAATTTTCATCATTACTGAGAAAAAATCCAGTTATGATTTTGGTGCACGAACAGTTATCGAACATAACCTCGAACAGCCGAATTTTTCTCAAATCGTTCGTGTTCGCCGAACGGCTCGAACACCGCCCAAAACAGCTCGAATTTGAGATTGGCGAACAGTACGAGTAGAACAACGCTCATCTCTACTAGTAATATACTACACACTGTACATAACCTACAGCTAGTAATATACTACACACTGTACATAACATACAGCTAGTAATATACTACACACGGTATATAACCTTCAGCTAGTAATATACTGCACCCTGTATATAACCTACAGCTAGTAATATACTACACACTGTACATAACCTACAGCTAGTAATATACTACACACTGTACATAACCTACAGCTAGTAATATACTACACACTGTATATAACCTACAGCTAGTAATATACTACACACTGTACATAACCTACAGCTAGTAATATACTACACACGGTACATAACATACAGCTAGTAATATACTACACACGGTGTATAACCTACAGCTAGTAATATACTACACACGGTACATAACCTACAGCTAGTAATATACTACACACGGTATATAACCTACAGCTAGTAATATACTGCACCCTGTATATAACCTACAGCTAGTAATATACTACACACGGTGTATAACCTACAGCTAGTAATATACTACACATTGTACATAACCTACAGCTAGTAATATACTACACACGGTATATAACCTTCAGCTAGTAATATACTGCACCCTGTATATAACCTACAGCTAGTAATATACTACACACGGTGTATAACCTACAGCTAGTAATATACTACACACTGTACATAACCTACAGCTAGTAATATACTACACACTGTACATAACCTACAGCTAGTAATATACTACACACTGTATATAACCTACAGCTAGTAATATACTACACACTGTACATAACCTACAGCTAGTAATATACTACACACTGTACATAACCTACAGCTAGTAATATACTACACACGGTACATAACCTACAGCTAGTAATATACTACACACTGTATATAACCTACAGCTAGTAATATACTACACACTGTACATAACCTACAGCTAGTAATATACTACACACTGTATATAACCTACAGCTAGTAATATACTACACACTGTACATAACCTACAGCTAGTAATATACTACACACGGTACATAACCTACAGCTAGTAATATACTACACACTGTATATAACCTACAGCTAGTAATATACTACACATTGTACATAACCTACAGCTAGTAATATACTACACACGGTACATAACCTACAGCTAGTAATATACTACACACTGTATATAACCTACAGCTAGTAATATACTACACACTGTACATAACCTACAGCTAGTAATATACTACACACTGCACATAACCTACAGCTAGTAATATACTACACACTGTACATAACCTACAGCTAGTAATATACTACACACTGTACATAACCTACAGCTAGTAATATACTACAAACGGTACATAACCTACAGCTAGTAATATACTACACACTGTACATAACCTACAGCTAGTAATATACTACACACTGTACATAACCTACAGCTAGTAATATACTACACACTGTACATAACCTACAGCTAGTAATATACTACAAACGGTACATAACCTACAGCTAGTAATATACTACACACTGTACATAACCTACAGCTAGTAATATACTACACACTGTACATAACCTACAGCTAGTAATATACTACACACTGCACATAACCTACAGCTAGTAATATACTACACACAGTACATAACCTACAGCTAGTAATATACTACAAACGGTACATAACCTACAGCTAGTAATATACTACACACGGTACATAACCTACAGCTAATAATATACTACACACTGTACATAACCTACAGCTAGTAATATACTACAAACGGTACATAACCTACAGCTAGTAATATACTACACACGGTACATAACCTACAGCTAATAATATACTACACACTGCACATAACCTACAGCTAGTAATATACTACACACTGCACATAACCTACAGCTAGTAATATACTACACACGGTACATAACCTACAGCTAGTAATATACTACACACTGCACATAACCTACAGCTAGTAATATACTACACATTGTACATAACCTACAGCTAGTAATATACTACACACTGTACATAACCTACAGCTAGTAATATACTACACACGGTATATAACCTACAGCTAGTAATATACTACACACGGTATATAACCTACAGCTAGTAATATACTACACACTGTACATAACCTACAGCTAGTAATATACTACAAACGGTACATAACCTACAGCTAGTAATATACTACACACTGTACATAACCTACAGCTAGTAATATACTACAAACGGTACATAACCTACAGCTATTAATATACTACACACTGTACATAACCTACAGCTAGTAATATACTACACACGGTATATAACCTACAGCTAGTAATATACTACACACTGTACATAACCTACAGCTAGTAATATACTACACACGGTACATAACCTACAGCTAGTAATATACTGTCATGAAAACAACACCCACTCTTGGGTCAGACCTTGCAGCTCTCTGGCGCCCCCTTATCCTGCTGGTCAAACACGGTATTGACAGAGGATAAGCACGGGTGCCGCTGCTCTAATTTATGTCGACTATTGCGGCACGTGATGTGACAGGACGTATATATACCACAAGTTCATTCCAGGAACGTATATATACCTCCGACCAGCCACCCTCAAACCACAATATCACATAAATACTGGTATACTGCCACCACCGATCGCTTAACAGGTGGATCGGGTACCTGGTAGGTAACATGAATTAGCGAGTGAGGAACGTGTTTGCTCGACATAGGACAAGAAGAAAGAAACTGGTAAATAATTAATGATTTACTCCCAAAAGGTGGGCAGTGTTTACAAAATATATACAAGATATTATAAAGGAGACAATTTACATGTATGCATAAACAGTTATTAAAATAAAAGGGATAAGTAATAGCAAAACCTGCTTCACAAGGTGATGGTCTCAGATTCTGTGGGGGGGACGGCTCCCCGGAAATGAGAGGTGATTCTTCTTACGCCGCGTGATGTGCGTGCGTTCGACGTCCCTAAGAAGAATGACCTGAAAATGGCCGATTTGCTTTTTAGTAACAGGGCCAAATTATTAGGAACCGCCCATTTTGTCTACCTCACACGGGGGCTCGGTTTTGTGAAACCGCCCAGCTGCATAGAACATAGAAACCTTCAGATTTCATATCTTGGTGTGGGGGGGTCCCACATCCAAGATGGAGACATCATGTTGGCCGTCACTAATTTTCATGCAGATGGATATTAAACAGGACCTCTCTATGATGCTCAGAAGCTAAGAAACCAATTCCTCGATTTCTGGGGGTATCTCAGTTATGAAAAATATATCATTGTAACCAGGCAGATGTGAACATTCCAAAAATGTGTTCCCTGGATTAGTAACCGTCATGTGCGTTTTTTAAATTCTACATTAACTGTACAAGCTTTTAAACAATGGCAATTTTGGAGGGAATAATCTAGTTTGAGCTAGAAGCTGTGCTACACTGAGAGTTTACGACGCTAATAAAAATTCTTAGGGTGGGGGTCAGCACTGCAGTTCTCTATGTCTTCTTACAAACGGATAGGGGGTGGGGGGGTTTTCTTTTTTAAAAACATCTCTCATTTTTAAAACTCGGGCAAAAATACCTTTTGCCTGACACCTCCCCCTTTTAGACTGCACTATGGAGGTAGGACCTTCTGGTACTCCTCCAAGCGTATGTCTGGAGGCTCCCCTCGCCGGGACAACCCATCGGCATTGCCATGCTCGCTGCCCTTGCGGTGTTGAACGGTAAAGTCGTACTGCTGGAGGGTGAGGCTCCAGCGTAACAACCTTCCGTTGGCACCTGACATGGTGTGCAGCCAACTCAGGGGGTTGTGGTCAGTCACGACAGTGAAGGGGCGCCCGTACAAGTAAGGCTGTAAGCGGTTGAGGGCCCATACAATGGCCAGGCACTCCTTCTCTATGGTGGAATAGGCCACTTCCCTCGGCAGCAGTTTCCGGCTTAGGTACAACACGGGGTGTTCTTGGTTCCCCGAGTCGACCTGGCTGAGTACAGCACCGAGGCCAAACTCACTGGCGTCGGTCTGTACTAAGAGTGGCCGTGTGCCGTCGACCGCCTTTAGTACAGGAGAGCTGCTCAGGGCAGTCTTCAAAGCCCTAAAGGCCACCTCGCATTCATCCGTCCATTTGACGGAATGGGGTAGGCTCTTCCTGGTGAGGTCTGTCAAGGGCTTCGCAAGGCTACTATAATCCTGCACAAAGCGTCTATAGTACCCTGCGGTGCCCAAGAAGGACTGCACCTGCTTCTTGGTCCTGGGGGTGGGCCAGGACACGATAGCGTCCACCTTCCCAGGCTCTGGCTTCAGAGTACCCCCACCTACCCGGTGCCCCAGGTAGTGGACCTCGTTCATGCCCAACTGGCACTTTCCCGGCTTGATGGTCAAGCCCGCCTGGTGAATGCGCCCGAGCACCTGCTGCAGATGCTCGAGGTGATCCTCCCAGGTGGGACTGAAGATGGCAATGTCATCCAGGTACGCTACTGTGTACCTCTCCAGTCCCTGGAGCAGGTGGTTGACCATTCGCTGGAACGTGGCAGGGGCATTTTTCATGCCGAAGGGCATGACCGTGGATTCATACAATCCGAAGGGGGTGATAAAGGCGGACTTCTCCTGGGCCCCGGGGCTCAAGGGAATCTGCCAATATCCCTGACTCAAATCCATAATGGAGAGATAGCTCGCGCTGGCTAACCGCTCCAGCAGCTCCTCAATGCGTGGCATTGGTTGTGCGTCAGAGGCGGTGATAGCGTTGAGCCCCCTGTAGTTCACACAGAACCGGGTGGTCCGGTCCTTCTTAAGCACCAGGACTACAGGTGAGGCCCACGCGCTCTTGGACCGCTTAATCACCCCCAACTGCAGCATCTCCTCGACCTCCTGGCGCATGACATGCTGCACCTCGTCGGAGATTCGATAGGCTGTCCGCCGGAGTGGGGCATGATTCCCGGTGTCCACTTCATGGACCGTCACTTCAGTCCTGCCAGGCAGGTTGGTGAACACTGCTTGGAAGGGTTTCAGCACTGCTTGCATCTGAGACCTCTGGTCTGCGGATAGCAAGTCGCTTAGCTCTACATCCTCTAGGGACCCGCTGGCCTTCGCTTGGGCGAGCATGTCCAAGAGGGGGTCATCCTCCCCATCCTCGGGCAGGTTGCAGACCGGTAGGACGCAGGTTCCACGTTCTTGATGAGCCTTCATCATATTAACATGAAACGCCTTCCGCCTACCCCGCTCGTGGTCAAGTGTGATCACGTAGGTGACCGGGTTGAGCTGTTGGCGAATGACGTACGGGCCTTCCCAGGCCGCCTGAAGCTTGTCCTTTGGTACGGGGACCAGCACCCACACCTTCTGACCCACCTGGTAGGTCCGTTCTCGGGCGTTCTGGTCGTACCAATGCTTCTGGTCAGCCTGGGCTTGCGCCATGTTGTCATGCACCAACTGCGTCAAGGTCTGCATCTTGTCACGGAAGCGCATGACATACTCCACGATGGACACTCCTGGGGAGCTCGGCTCTTCTTCCCAGAATTCCCTTATCAACCCAAGGGGTCCTCGGACACGCCTGCCATACAGGAGCTCAAAGGGGGAGAACCCCGTCGAGGCCTGTGGAACCTCTCTGTAAGCAAATAGCAGGTGTGGGAGGTAACGCTCCCAGTCGCGACCCTGGGTCTCAACCAGCATTTTTAACATCTGTTTGAGGGTACCGTTGAATCGCTCACACAAACCATTGGTCTGTGGGTGATACGCACTCGATACCAGATGCTGCACCTGCATTTTCTTACATAGGGCCTCCATTAAGCGTGACATGAACTGAGTCCCCTGGTCGGTAAGCATCTCCCTGGGAAATCCTACTCGCGAAAAGATGGCCAAGAGGGCGTCCGCCACCTTATCCGCCCTAATTGAGGACAGGGCTACTGCCTCCGGATACCGGGTAGCATAGTCTACCACGGTAAGGATGAATCGTTTTCCAGAGCTGCTGGGTATGGCCAGTGGTCCCACAATGTCCACAGCAATCCTCTGGAAAGGCTCCTCTATCACTGGCAAAGAGATCAGGGGGGCTTTGGGGGCCGGCCCTGACTTTCCCACTCTTTGACACGTGGTACAGGATCGACAGTAGTTCACCACATCTGTCCTCATTTTGGGCCAATAAAAGTGATGAGACAGCCGGGCCTTGGTTTTGCTGACCCCCAAGTGTCCAGCGAGTGGAATTTCATGGGCGATCCGCAACAACTCATCCCTGAATGGGTAGGGGACGACCAGCTGTCTTTCCCTCAGCCACTCCTGTTGGGGTGTACAGGGAACTGTCTCCCGGTACAACCTCCCTTGGTCCCAGAATACCCTCTCCTTATCCGACTCGGAGGTGGGTTTCTCCACGAGGCTACTTAACGTCTCCAGGCTAGCATCTGAGTGCAGAGCTGCCTGAAACTCCTGGCTGGAGGAAGCCAGAAGTGAGGTTAAGGCCACGTCCTCACTGGGACCCTCTGGGACCGGCTCTGGGTCCATACCTGATTCAGTTATTCCTCTGTTCGAGGAGGGTCCAGAAGGCAGGGCGTTACTTGCGTTCTGGGCACTCTGACTGCGGGTAACAGCGGCTATATAGGCCATCTCCCCGGGGAATAACCCCGTCTCATTAGCCGGCGAGGCCATGAGAACTACTTCTCCATCATCCTCCATTACCTCAGGCACAGTGCTACGTATGGGGCAGCGACTATCAGCCAGGTCACCATCTGTTGTAACACTGGTCACTGGCACAGCACCACCTGCGCCATGGTCCTCGTGCCTCTCCCCATTACCCTTGGCACTGACTTTTGCTCCTGCTAGGGGATCCTCAGCAACATCACCCCGCAGAGTGACATGGCTGAGTTCTCCTGCACCTTCCAATACAACAACATCATCATCATCATCATCATCATCATCATCATCATCATCATCATCATCAGGTAAAGCATTGACATTCACATTATCAGCATTAACCTTACCAACCGTATCAGATCGGGGAGGGGTGTCAGGGACATAATAAGCAAACATCCTCCCCAAATCAGTTCCCAACAAAACATTTGCAGGTAGGTTTTTGGATACTCCCACTTCCTTCACCCCACTCCCCGCACCCCAATCAATAAAAACCCGGGCCATGGGCAAGGGGCATCGGACGCCCCCAATCCCAGTGACAGTCAGGGTCTTTCCTGGAATAAGCGCTTCAGGGGACACCAGTTCGGGTCGGATGAGGGTTCGTTCGGCCCCAGTGTCCTTGAGGCCTACAGTGAGAGTGTCCCCCACCCTGACAGACTGAAATTTTTCACAGGCCCTCCCAACCGGCCCACCCACCAAAAGAACTGAGGCATTAGGCCCTGGGGCCTTGGATGGGGGGTTCTTCCTCTGCTTCTCTGGGCAAGTGGCGCTGAGATGACCAGTCTGGTTGCAGGAATAACACCTGCGGGCATCGGATGCAGGCAGGGCCTTGGCAATGGGAAAAAGGCCTCCGGAAGGTCGGCTGGCAGGGGCAGGGATGGTGGTTGATGGCTTACCCCCTTTCCAGCTGGCGACGACCGGCTTCCGCACCTCTGGTCTCCGGTTGGCCTCGTAGGTGTCTGCGATCTGCGCTGCTTTATTGGCATCAGGTGGCTCCCGATCCATCACGAACTGCCGTACCTCAGTCGGACACAGATGCAGGAACTGGTCTTTCACCATCAGGTCCTTTAGCTGCTCAAAGGTGGTCGCTGACAGTCCTTGGATCCACTGCTCAAAGTTGGTTCTGAGCCCGTCTACCACATCACGGTAGGTGTCCTGTGGTCCACGTTGGAGGGTTCTGAATTTTTTCCGGTAAACCTCCGGAGTCAGCTGGTACTTTTTTATCAGGGCCTGCTTGACGGCCTCATAGTCTCCATCCTGCTCTCGAGGGAGGGAAGCAAACACCTCCAAAGCTTTTCCTCGGAGCCCTGGAGTCAAATATCTTGCCCATTGGTCGATGGGCAGCTGATACTGCCTGCAGGCCTTTTCAAAGCCTCGCAGAAATGTGTCCAAGTCCCCATCCTTTTCCATCACAGGGAAGTGCTCAGGACGAGGTTTAAAGCAGCTTGCACTGTTGGACTCACGGGTCTGCGTAGAGGGCGACTCCTTCTGAATCCGGGCTAGCTCCAGCTGGTGTTGTCGGTCAGCTTGTCGCTCAGCAGCCTCTCGGTCAGCTTGGGCTTGTCGCTCAGCCCGCTCCTGGAATTTCAGGATCAGCTCCAGTCGTCCATCATGATTGTCTGTGGCGAGCTCCTCCAAGGCCATCTGCAGGTGGGGGTCCACACTACCCTGGTTGCGGGTATGGCTGGCAATCACTGGTTGGACCCCGGCAGCAGCGCCATCCGGACCTTGGCTGGCCGCCCCCTCATCAGGGCTCTGCTGTCGGACGGGCTCTGCAGCATCTTGTAACAGTTCAGAAATCATTTGTTCTTTGCTTTTGCCGTGGGGGTCAATGCCTTTGATTATACATATTCCAGTAAGAGTGTCCTTTTTCTGCTGGTGATACCAGGACTCCCCAACTACGACCATGATCACCAAAATAAAAATAGAAAAGAAAAATCGAAGAAGGGTAGGGGTAACTGCTACACATACAGTATTGTCTCAGATCTAATAAACACTGAGTTCGATCTTCAAAACTTTTGTGCAAGTTTTTAGTGAGAGGAATGATTGCTCAAACCAGATCACTAATGTCCTATGATCCCACCGCTGCCACCAATTTGTCATGAAAACAACACCCACTCTTGGGTCAGACCTTGCAGCTCTCTGGCGCCCCCTTATCCTGCTGGTCAAACACGGTATTGACAGAGGATAAGCACGGGTGCCGCTGCTCTAATTTATGTCGACTATTGCGGCACGTGATGTGACAGGACGTATATATACCACCAGTTCCTTCCAGGAACGTATATATACCTCCGACCAGCCACCCTCAAACCACAATATCACATAAATACTGGTATACTGCCACCACCGATCGCTTAACAGGTGGATCGGGTACCTGGTAGGTAACGTGAATTAGCGAGTGAGGAACGTGTTTGCTCGACATAGGACAAGAAGAAAGAAACTGGTAAATAATTAATGATTTACTCCGAAAAGGTGGGCAGTGTTTACAAAATATATACAAGATATTATAAAGGAGACAATTTACATGTATGCATAAACAGTTATTAAAATAAAAGGGATAAGTAATAGCAAAACCTGCTTCACAAGGTGATGGTCTCAGATTCTGTGGGGGGGACGGCTCCCCGGAAATTAGAGGTGATTCTTCTTACGCCGTGTGATGTGCGTGCGTTCGACGTCCCTAAGAAGAATGACCTGAAAATGGCCGATTTGCTTTTTAGTAACAGGGCCAAATTATTAGGAACCGCCCATTTTGTCTACCTCACACGGGGGCTCGGTTTTGTGAAACCGCCCAGCTGCATAGAACATAGAAACCTTCAGATTTCATATCTTGGTGTGGGGGGGTCCCACATCCAAGATGGAGACATCATGTTGGCCGTCACTAATTTTCATGCAGATGGATATTAAACAGGACCTCTCTATGATGCTCAGAAGCTAAGAAACCAATTCCTCGATTTCTTGGGGTATCTCAGTTATGAAAAATATATCATTGTAACCAGGCAGATGTGAACATTCCAAAAATGTGTTCCCTGGATTAGTAACCGTCATGCGCGTTTTTTAAATTCTACATTAACTGTACAAGCTTTTAAACAATGGCAATTTTGGAGGGAATAATCTAGTTTGAGCTAGAAGCTGTGCTACACTGAGAGTTTACGACGCTAATAAAAATTCTTAGGGTGGGGGTCAGCACTGCAGTTCTCTATGTCTTCTTACAAACGGATAGGGGGTGGGGGGGGGTTTTCTTTTTTAAAAACATCTCTCATTTTTAAAACTCGGGCAAAAATACCTTTTGCCTGACATATACTACACACGGTACATAACCTACAGCTAGTAATATACTGCACACGGTATATAACCTGCAGCGAGTAATATACTACACACGGTACATAACCTACAGCTAGTAATATACTACACACGGTACATAACCTACAGCTAGTAATATACTACACACTGCACATAACCTACAGCTAGTAATATACTACACACGGTATATAACCTACAGCTAGTAAGATGCTACACACGGTATATAACCTACAGCTAGTAATATGCTACACACGGTACATAACCTACAGCTAGTAGTATACTACACACTGTACAAAACCTACAGCTAGTAATATACTACGCACGGTATATAACCTACAGCTAGTAATTTTCTACACACTGTACATAACCTACAGCTAGTAATATACTACACACTGTACATAACCTACAGCTAGTAATATACTACACACGGTACATAACCTACAGCTAGTAATATACTACACACGGTATATAACCTACAGCTAGTAATATACTACACACGGTACATAACCTACAGCTAGTAATATACTACACACGGTACATAACCTACAGCTAGGAATATACTACACATTGTACATAACCTACAGCTAGTAATATACTACACACGGTACATAACCTACAGCTAGTAATATACTACACCCTGTATATAACCTACAGCTAGTAATATACTACACACTGTACATAACCTACAGCTAGTAACATACTACACACGGTACATAACCTACAGCTAGTAATATACTACACACGGAACATAACCTACAGCTAGTAATATACTACACACGGTATATAACCTACAGCTAGTAATATACTACACACGGTACATAACCTACAGCTAGTAATATACTACACACGGTACATAACCTACAGCTAGTAATATACTACACATTGTACATAACCTACAGCTAGTAATATACTACACACGGTACATAACCTACAGCTAGTAATATACTACACCCTGTATATAACCTACAGCTAGTAATATACTACACACTGTACATAACCTACAGCTAGTAACATACTACACACGGTACATAACCTACAGCTAGTAATATACTGCACACGGTATATAACCTGCAGCGAGTAATATACTACACACGGTAAATAACCTGCAGCTAGTAATATACTACACACGGTACATAACCTACAGCTAGTAATATACTACACACGGTAAATAACCTGCAGCTAGTAATATACTACACACGGTACATAACCTGCAGCTAGTAATATACTACACACGGTACATAACCTACAGCTAGTAATATACTACACACTGCACATAACCTACAGCTAGTAATATACTACACACGGTACATAACCTGCAGCTAGTAATATACTACACACGGTATATAACCTACAGCTAGTAATATGCTACACATGGTATATAACCTACAGCTAGTAATATGCTACACACGGTACATAACCTACAGCTAGTAATATACTACACACGGTACATAACCTACAGCTAGTAATATAGTACACACGGTACATAACCTGCAGCTAGTAATATACTACACACGGTATATAACCTACAGCTAGTAATATACTACACACTGTACATAACCTAAAGCTAGTAATATACTACACACGGTACATAACCTACAGCTAGTAATATACTACACGGTACATAACCTTCAGCTAGTAATATACTACACACGGTATATAACCTACAGCTAGTAATATACTACACACTATACATAACCTACAGCTAGTAATATACTACACACTGTACATAACCTACAGCTAGTAATATACTACACACGGTACATAACCTACAGCTAGTAATATACTACACACGGTACATAACCTACAGCTAGTAATATACTACACACGGTACATAACCTACAGCTAGTAATATACTACACGGTACATAACCTTCAGCTAGTAATATACTACACACGGTATATAACCTACAGCTAGTAATATACTACACACTATACATAACCTACAGCTAGTAATATACTACACACTGTACATAACCTGCAGCTAGTAATATACTACACACGGTATATAACCTACAGCTAGTAATATACTACACACGGTACATAACCTGCAGCTAGTAATATACTAAACATTGTACATAACCTACAGCTAGTAATATACTACACACTGTACATAACCTACAGCTAGTAATATACTACACACGGTACATAACCTACAGCTAGTAATATACTACACACTGTACATAACCTACAGCTGGTAATATACTACACACGGTACATAACCTACAGCTAGTAATATACTACACACTGCACATAACCTACAGCTAGTAATATACTACACACTGTACATAACCTACAGCTAGTAATATACTACACACGGTACATAACCTACAGCTAGTAATATACTACACACTGTACATAACCTACAGCTGGTAATATACTACACACTGTACATAACCTACAGCTAGTAATATACTACACACGGTACATAACCTACAGCTAGTAATATACTACACACGGTACATAACCTGCAGCTAGTAATATACTACACACTGTACATAACCTACAGCTGGTAATATACTACACACTGTACATAACCTACAGCTAGTAATATACTACACGGTACATAACCTTCAGCTAGTAATATACTACACACGGTATATAACCTACAGCTAGTAACATACTACACACTATACATAACCTACAGCTAGTAATATACTACACACTGTACATAACCTACAGCTAGTAATATACTAAACATTGTACATAACCTACAGCTAGTAATATACTACACACTGTACATAACCTACAGCTGGTAATATACTACACACTGTACATAACCTACAGCTAGTAATATACTACACACGGTACATAACCTACAGCTAGTAATATACTAAACATTGTACATAACCTACAGCTAGTAATATACTACACACTGCACATAACCTACAGCTAGTAATATACTACACACGGTACATAACCTGCAGCTAGTAATATACTACACACGGTATATAACCTACAGCTAGTAATATGCTACACATGGTATATAACCTACAGCTAGTAATATGCTACACACGGTACATAACCTACAGCTAGTAATATACTACACACTGTACATAACCTACAGCTGGTAATATACTACACACGGTACATAACCTACAGCTAGTAATATACTACACACTGTACATAACCTACAGCTAGTAATATACTACACACGGTACATAACCTACAGCTAGTAATATACTACACACGGTACATAACCTACAGCTAGTAATTTTCTACACACTGTACATAACCTACAGCTAGTAATATACTACACACGGTATATAACCTACAGCTAGTAATTTTCTACACACTGTACATAACCTACAGCTAGTAATATACTACACACGGTATATAACCTACAGCTAGTAATTTTCTACACACTGTACATAACCTACAGCTAGTAATATGCTACACACGGTACATAACCTACAGCTAGTAGTATACTACGCACGGTATATAACCTACAGCTAGTAATTTTCTACACACTGTACATAACCTACAGCTAGTAATATACTACACACGGTACATAACCTACAGCTAGTAATATACTACACATTGTACATAACCTACAGCTAGTAATATACTACACACGGTATATAACCTACAGCTAGTAATATACTACACATTGTACATAACCTACAGCTAGTAATATACTACACACGGTATATAACCTTCAGCTAGTAATATACTGCACCCTGTATATAACCTACAGCTAGTAATATACTACACACTGTACATAACCTACAGCTAGTAATATACTACACACGGTTCATAACCTACAGCTAGTAATATACTACACACTGTACATAACCTACAGCTAGTAATATACTACACACGGTATATAACCTACAGCTAGTAATATACTACACATTGTACATAACCTACAGCTAGTAATATACTACACACGGTATATAACCTACAGCTAGTAATATACTACACACGGTTCATAACCTACAGCTAGTAATATACTACACACTGAACATAACCTACAGCTAGCAATATACTACACACGGTACATAACGTACAGCTAGTAATATACTACACACGGTACATAACCTACAGCTAGCAATATACTACACACGGTACATAACCTACAGCTAGTAATATACTACACACGGTACATAACCTACAGCTAGTAATATACTACACACGGTACATAACCTAAAGCTAGTAATATACTACACACGGTACATAACCTACAGCTAGTAATATACTACACACGGTACATAACCTACAGCTAGTAATATACTACACACGGTACATAACCTACAGCTAGTAATATACTACACATGATATATAACCTACAGCTAGTAATATACTACACACTGTACATAACCTACAGCTAGTAAGATACTACACACTGTACATAACCTACAGCTAGTAATATACTACACACGGTACATAACCTACAGCTAGTAATATACTACACACTGTACATAACCTACAGCTAGTAATATACTACACACGGTACATAACCTACAGCTAGTAATATACTACACAAGGTACATAACCTACAGCTAGTAATATACTACACACGGTACATAACCTACAGCTAGTAATATACTACACACTGTACATAACCTACAGCTAGTAATATACTACACATTGTACATAACCTACAGCTAGTAATATACTACACACGGTACATAACCTACAGCTAGTAATATACTACACACTGTACATAACCTACAGCTAGTAATATACTACACGGTACATAACCTACAGCTAGTAATATACTACACATTGTACATAACCTACAGCTAGTAATATACTACACACGGTACATAACCTACAGCTAGTAATATACTACACACTGTACATAACCTACAGCTAGTGATATACTACACACTGTACATAACCTACAGCTAGTAATATACTACACACTGTACATAACCTACAGCTAGTAATATACTACACACTGTACATAACCTACAGCTAGTAATATACTACACACTGTGTATAACCTACAGCTAGTAATATACTACACACTGTACATAACCTACAGCTAGTGATATACTACACACTGTACATAACCTACAGCTAGTAATATTCTACACATTGTACATAACCTACAGCTAGTAATATACTACACACGGTACATAACCTACAGCTAGTAATATACTACACACTGTACATAACCTACAGCTAGTAATATACTACACACTGTACATAACCTACAGCTAGTAATATACTACACACGGTACATAACCTACAGCTAGTAATATACTACACACTGTACATAACCTACAGCTAGTAATATACTACACACTGTACATAACCTACAGCTAGTAATATACTACACACTGTACATAACCTACAGCTAGTAATATACTACACACTGTACATAACCTACAGCTAGTAATATACTACACACGGTACATAACCTACAGCTAGTAATATACTACACACTGTACATAACCTACAGCTAGTAATATACTACACACGGTACATAACCTACAGCTAGTAATATACTACACACTGTACATAACCTACAGCTAGTGATATACTACACACTGTACATAACCTACAGCTAGTAATATACTACACATTGTACATAACCTACAGCTAGTAATATACTACACACGGTACATAACCTACAGCTAGTAATATACTACACACTGTACATAACCTACAGCTAGTAATATACTACACACTGTACATAACCTACAGCTAGTAATATACTACACACGGTACATAACCTACAGCTAGTAATATACTACACACTGTACATAACCTACAGCTAGTAATATACTACACACTGTACATAACCTACAGCTAGTAATATACTACACACTGTACATAACCTACAGCTAGTAATATACTACACACGGTACATAACCTACAGCTAGTAATATACTGCACACTGTACATAACCTACAGCTAGTAATATACTACACACTGTACATAACCTACAGCTAGTAATATACTACACACGGTATATAACCTACAGCTAGTAATATGCTACACACGGTACATAACCTACCACTAGTAATATACTACACACTGTATATAACCTACAGCTAGTAATATACTACACACGGTACATAACCTACAGCTAGTAATATACTACACACGGTACATAACCTACAGCTAGTAATATACTACACACGGTACATAACCTACAGCTATTAATATACTACACACGGTACATAACCTACAGCTAGTAATATACTACACACGGTACATAACCTACAGCTAGTAATATACTACACACGGTACATAACCTACAGCTAGTAATATACTACACATGATATATAACCTACAGCTAGTAATATACTACACACTGTACATAACCTACAGCTAGTAATATACTACACACGGTACATAACCTACAGCTAGTAATATACTACACACGGTACATAACCTACAGCTAGTAATATACTACACACGGTACATAACCTACAGCTAGTAATATACTACACACGGTACATAACCTACAGCTAGTAATATACTACACACGGTTTATAACCTACAGCTAGTAATATGCTACACATGGTATATAACCTACAGCTAGTAATATACTACACACTGTACATAACCTACAGCTAGTAATATACTGCACACGGTACATAACCTACAGCTAGTAATATAGTACACACGGTACATAACCTGCAGCTAGTAATATACTACACACGGTATATAACCTACAGCTAGTAATATGCTACACATGGTACATAACCTACAGCTAGTAATATACTACACACGGTACATAACCTGCAGCTAGTAATATACTACACACGGTACATAACCTACAGCTAGTAATATACTACACACGGTACATAACCTACAGCTAGTAATATACTACACACTGTACATAACCTACAGCTAGTAATATACTACACACTGTACATAACCTACAGCTAGTAATATACTACACACGGTACATAACCTGCAGCGAGTAATATACCGCACACGGTATATAACCTGCAGCGAGTAATATACCACACACTGTATATAACCTACAGCTAGTAATATACTACACACGGTACATAACCTACAGCTAGTAATATACTACACACTGTACATAACCTACAGCTAGCAATATACTACACACTGTACATAACCTACCACTAGTAACATACTACACACGGTATATAACCTACAGCTAGTAATATACTACACACGGTATATAACCTGCAGCTAGTAATATACTACACACGGTATATAACCTGCAGCTAGTAATATACTACACACTGTACATAACCTAAAGCTAGTAATATACTACACACGGTACATAACCTACAGCTAGTAATATACTACACACTGCACATAACCTACAGCTAGTAATATACTGCACACTGTACATAACCTACAGCTAGTAATATACTACACATTGTACATAAACTACAGCTAGTAATATACTACACACGGTACATAACCTGCAGCTAGTAATATACTACACACGGTACATAACCTACAGCTAGTAATATACTACACACTGTACATAACCTACAGCTAGTAATATACTACACACGGTACATAACCTACAGCTAGTAATATACTACACACGGTTTATAACCTACAGCTAGTAATATGCTACACATGGTATATAACCTACAGCTAGTAATATACTACACACTGTACATAACCTACAGCTAGTAATATACTGCACACGGTACATAACCTACAGCTAGTAATATAGTACACACGGTACATAACCTGCAGCTAGTAATATACTACACACGGTATATAACCTACAGCTAGTAATATGCTACACATGGTACATAACCTACAGCTAGTAATATAGTACACACGGTACATAACCTGCAGCTAGTAATATACTACACACGGTATATAACCTACAGCTAGTAATATGCTACACATGGTATATAACCTACAGCTAGTAATATGCTACACACGGTATATAACCTACAGCTAGTAGTATACTACACACTGTACATAACCTACAGCTAGTAGTATACTACACACTGTACATAACCTACAGCTAGTAATATACTACACACGGTACATAACCTACAGCTAGTAATATACTACACACGGTACATAACCTACAGCTAGTAATTTTCTACACACTGTACATAACCTACAGCTAGTAATATACTACACACGGTATATAACCTACAGCTAGTAATTTTCTACACACTGTACATAACCTACAGCTAGTAATATACTACGCACGGTATATAACCTACAGCTAGTAATTTTCTACACACTGTACATAACCTACAGCTAGTAATATACTACACACGGTACATAACCTACAGCTAGTAATATACTACACACGGTACATAACCTACAGCTAGTAATATACTACACACGGTACATAACCTACAGCTAGTAATATACTACACACGGTATATAACCTACAGCTAGTAATATACTACACATTGTACATAACCTACAGCTAGTAATATACTACACACGGTATATAACCTTCAGCTAGTAATATACTGCACCCTGTATATAACCTACAGCTAGTAATATACTACACACTGTACATAACCTACAGCTAGTAATATACTACACACGGTTCATAACCTACAGCTAGTAATATACTACACACTGTACATAACCTACAGCTAGTAATATACTACACACGGTATATAACCTACAGCTAGTAATATACTACACATTGTACATAACCTACAGCTAGTAATATACTACACACGGTACATAACCTACAGCTAGTAATATACTACACACGGTACATAACCTACAGCTAGTAATATACTACACACGGTACATAACCTACCGCTAGTAATATACTACACACTGTATATAACCTGCAGCGAGTAATATACCGCACACGTTATATAACCTGCAGCGAGTAATATACCACACACTGTATATAACCTACAGCTAGTAATATACTACACACGGTACATAACCTACAGCTAGTAGTATACTACACACTGTACATAACCTACAGCTAGTAATATACTACACACTGTACATAACCTACAGCTAGTAATATACTACACACGGCACATAACCTACAACTAGTAATATACTACACACGGTACATAACCTACAGCTAGTAATATACTACACACTGTACATAACCTACAGCTAGTAATATACTACACACGGTACATAACCTACAGCTAGTAATATACTACACACGGTACATAACCTACAGCTAGTAATATACTACACACGGTACATAACCTACAGCTAGTAATATACTACACACGGTATATAACCTACAGCTAGTAATTTTCTACACACTGTACATAACCTACAGCTAGTAATATACTACACACGGTATATAACCTACAGCTAGTAATATGCTACACACGGTACATAACCTACAGCTAGTAGTATACTATGCACGGTATATAACCTACAGCTAGTAATTTTCTACACACTGTACATAACCTACAGCTAGTAATATACTACACACGGTACATAACCTACAGCTAGTAATATACTACACACGGTACATAACCTACAGCTAGTAATATACCACACATTGTACATAACCTACAGCTAGTAATATACTACACACGGTATATAACCTACAGCTAGTAATATACTACACATTGTACATAACCTACAGCTAGTAATATACTACACACGGTATATAACCTTCAGCTAGTAATATACTACACATTGTACATAACCTACAGCTAGTAATATACTGCACCCTGTATATAACCTACAGCTAGTAATATACTACACACTGTACATAACCTACAGCTAGTAATATACTACACACGGTTCATAACCTACAGCTAGTAATATACTACACACTGTACATAACCTACAGCTAGTAATATACTACACACGGTTCACAACCTACAGCTAGTAATATACTACACATTGTACATAACCTACAGCTAGTAATATACTACACACGGTACATAACCTACAGCTAGTAATATACTACACACGGTTCATAACCTACAGCTAGTAATATACTACACACTGTACATAACCTACAGCTAGTAATATACTACACACGGTACATAACCTACAGCTAGTAATATACTACACACGGTACATATCCTACAGCTAGTAATATACTACACACTGAACATAACCTACAGCTAGCAATATACTACACACGGTACATAACGTACAGCTAGTAATATACTACACACTGTACATAACCTACAGCTAGTAATATACTACACACGGTATATAACCTACAGCTAGTAATATACTACACACGGTACATAACCTACAGCAAGTAATATACTACACACTGTACATAACCTACAGCTAGCAATATACTACACACGGTACATAACCTACAGCTAGTAATATACTACACACTGTACATAACCTACAGCTAGTAATATACTACACATTGTACATAACCTACAGCTAGTAATATACTACACACTGTACATAACCTACAGCTAGCAATATACTACACACGGTACATAACCTACAGCTAGTAATATACTACACACGGTACATAACCTACAGCTAGTAATACACTATACACTGTACATAACCTACAGCTAGTAATATACTACACACTGTACATAACCTACAGCTAGTAATATACTACACACTGTACATAACCTACAGCTAGTAATATACTACACACTGTATATAACCTACAGCTAGTAATATACTACACACTGCACATAACCTACAGCTAGTAATATACTACACACGGTACATAACCTACAGCTAGTAATATACTACACACTGTACATAACCTACAGCTAGTAATATACTACACACTGTACATAACCTACAGCTAGTAATATACTACACACTGTACATAACCTACAGCTAGTAATATACTACACACGGTACATAACCTACAGCTAGTAATATACTACACACGGTACATAACCTACAGCTAGTAATATACTACACACTGTACATAACCTACAGCTAGTAATATACTACACACTGTACATAACCTACAGCTAGTAATATACTACACACGGTACATAACCTACAGCTAGTAATATACTACACACGGTACATAACCTACAGCTAGTAATATACTACACACGGTACATAACCTACAGCCAGTAATTTACTACACACTGTACATAACCTACAGCTAGTAATATACTACACACTGTACATAACCTACAGCTAGTAATATACTACACACGGTACATAACCTACAGCTAGTAATATACTACACACGGTACATAACCTACAGCTAGTAATATACTACACACGGTACATAACCTACAGCTAGTAATATACTACACACTGTACATAACCTACAGCTAGTAATATACTACACACGGTACATAACCTACAGCTAGTAATATACTACACACGGTACATATCCTACAGCTAGTAATATACTACACACTGTACATAACCTACAGCTAGTAATATACTACACACTGCACATAACCTACAGCTAGTAATATACTACACACGGTACATATCCTACAGCTAGTAATATGCTACACACTGTACATAACCTACAGCTAGTAATATACTACACACTGTACATAACCTACAGCTAGTAATATACTACACACGGTACATAACCTACAGCTAGTAATATACTACACACGGTACATATCCTACAGCTAGTAATATACTACACACTGTACATAACCTACAGCTAGTAATATACTACACACGGTACATAACCTACAGCTAGTAATATACTACACACGGTACATAACCTACAGCTAGTAATATACTACACACTGTACATAACCTACAGCTAGTAATATACTACACACTGCACATAACCTACAGCTAGTAATATGCTACACACTGTACATAACCTACAGCTAGTAATATACTACACACTGCACATAACCTACAGCTAGTAATATACTACACACGGTACATAACCTACAGCTAGTAATATACTACACACTGTACATAACCTACAGCTAGTAATATACTACACACTGCACATAACCTACAGCTAGTAATATGCTACACACTGTACATAACCTACAGCTAGTAATATACTACACACTGTACATAACCTACAGCTAGTAATATACTACACACTGTACATAACCTACAGCTAGTAATATACTACACACGGTACATAACCTACAGCTAGTAATATACTACACACTGCACATAACCTACAGCTAGTAATATACTACACACTGCACATAACCTACAGCTAGTAATATACTACACACTGTACATAACCTACAGCTAGTAATATACTACACACTGCACATAACCTACAGCTAGTAATATACTACACACTGCACATAACCTACAGCTAGTAATATACTACACACTGTACATAACCTACAGCTAGTAATATACTACACACGGTACATAACCTACAGCTAGTAATATACTACACACTGTACATAACCTACAGCTAGTAATATACTACACACTGCACATAACCTACAGCTAGTAATATACTACACACTGTACATAACCTACAGCTAGTAATATACTACACACGGTACATAACCTACAGCTAGTAATATACTACACACTGTACATAACCTACAGCTAGTAATAAACTACACACTGTACATAACCTACAGCTAGTAATATACTACACACTGCACATAACCTACAGCTAGTAATATACTACACACTGTACATAACCTACAGCTAGTAATATACTACACACGGAACATAACCTACAGCTAGTAATATACTACACACGGTACATAACCTACAGCTAGTAATATACTACACACGGTACATAACCTACAGCCAGTAATTTACTACACACTGTACATAACCTACAGCTAGTAATATACTACACACTGTACATAACCTACAGCTAGTAATATACTACACACGGTACATAACCTACAGCTAGTAATATACTACACACGGTACATAACCTACAGTTAGTAATATACTGCACACTGTACATAACCTACAGCTAGTAATATACTACACACGGTACATAACCTACAGCTAGTAATATACTACACACTGTACATAACCTACAGCTAGTAATATACTACACACTGTACATAACCTACAGCTAGTAATATACTACACACGGTACATAACCTACAGCTAGTAATATACTACACACGGTATATAACCTGCAGCGAGTAATATACTACACACGGTACATAACCTGCAGCTAGTAATATACTACACACGGTATATAACCTACAGCTAGTAATATACTACACACGGTATATAACCTACAGCTAGTAATATACTACACACGGTACATAACCTACAGCTAGTAATATACTACACACTGTACATAACCTACAGCTAGTAATATACTACACACTGTACATAACCTACAGCTAGTAATATACTACACACTGTACATAACCTACAGCTAGTAATATACTACACACGGTACATAACCTACAGCTAGTAATATACTACACACGGTACATAACCTACAGCCAGTAATTTACTACACACTGTACATAACCTACAGCTAGTAATATACTACACACTGTACATAACCTACAGCTAGTAATATACTACACACGGTACATAACCTACAGCTAGTAATATACTACACACGGTATATAACCTACAGCTAGTAATATACTACACACGGTACATAACCTACAGCTAGTAATATACTACACACTGTACATAACCTACAGCTAGTAATATACTACACACGGTACATAACCTACAGCTAGTAATATACTACACACGGTACATATCCTACAGCTAGTAATATACTACACACTGTACATAACCTACAGCTAGTAATATACTACACACTGCACATAACCTAAAGCTAGTAATATACTACACACTGTACATAACCTACAGCTAGTAATATACTACACACCGTACATATCCTACAGCTAGTAATATACTACACACTGTACATAACCTACAGCTAGTAACATACTACACACTGCACATAACCTACAGCTAGTAATATACTACACACGGTACATAACCTACAGCTAGTAATATACTACACACTGTACATAACCTACAGCTAGTAATATACTACACACTGCACATAACCTACAGCTAGTAATATGCTACACACTGTACATAACCTACAGCTAGTAATATACTACACACTGTACATAACCTACAGCTAGTAATATACTACACACTGTACATAACCTACAGCTAGTAATATACTACACACGGTACAAAACCTACAGCTAGTAATATACTACACACTGCACATAACCTACAGCTAGTAATATACTACACACGGTACAAAACCTACAGCTAGTAATATACTACACACTGCACATAACCTACAGCTAGTAATATACTACACACTGCACATAACCTACAGCTAGTAATATACTACACACTGTACATAACCTACAGCTAGTAATATACTACACACTGCACATAACCTACAGCTAGTAATATACTACACACTGCACATAACCTACAGCTAGTAATATACTACACACTGTACATAACCTACAGCTAGTAATATACTACACACTGCACATAACCTACAGCTAGTAATATACTACACACTGCACATAACCTACAGCTAGTAATATACTACACACTGCACATAACCTACAGCTAGTAATATACTACACACTGTACATAACCTACAGCTAGTAATATACTACACACGGTACATAACCTACAGCTAGTAATATACTACACACTGTATATAACCTACAGCTAGTAATATACTACACACTGTATATAACCTACAGCTAGTAATATACTACACACTGCACATAACCTACAGCTAGTAATATACTACACACGGTACATAACCTACAGCTAGTAATATACTACACACTGTACATAACCTACAGCTAGTAATATACTACACACTGTACATAACCTACAGCTAGTAATATACTACACACGGTACATAACCTACAGCTAGTAATATACTACACACGGTACATAACCTACAGCCAGTAATTTACTACACACTGTACATAACCTACAGCTAGTAATATACTACACACTGTACATAACCTACAGCTAGTAATATACTACACACGGTACATAACCTACAGCTAGTAATATACTACACACGGTATATAACCTACAGCTAGTAATATACTACACACGCTACATAACCTACAGCTAGTAATATACTACACACTGTACATAACCTACAGCTAGTAATATACTACACACGGTACATAACCTACAGCTAGTAATATACTACACACGGTACATATCCTACAGCTAGTAATATACTACACACTGTACATAACCTACAGCTAGTAATATACTACACACTGCACATAACCTAAAGCTAGTAATATACTACACACTGTACATAACCTACAGCTAGTAATATACTACACACGGTACATATCCTACAGCTAGTAATATACTACACACTGTACATAACCTACAGCTAGTAACATACTACACACTGCACATAACCTACAGCTAGTAATATACTACACACGGTACATAACCTACAGCTAGTAATATACTACACACTGTACATAACCTACAGCTAGTAATATACTACACACTGCACATAACCTACAGCTAGTAATATGCTACACACTGTACATAACCTACAGCTAGTAATATACTACACACTGTACATAACCTACAGCTAGTAATATACTACACACTGTACATAACCTACAGCTAGTAATATACTACACACGGTACAAAACCTACAGCTAGTAATATACTACACACTGCACATAACCTACAGCTAGTAATATACTACACACGGTACAAAACCTACAGCTAGTAATATACTACACACTGCACATAACCTACAGCTAGTAATATACTACACACTGCACATAACCTACAGCTAGTAATATACTACACACTGTACATAACCTACAGCTAGTAATATACTACACACTGCACATAACCTACAGCTAGTAATATACTACACACTGCACATAACCTACAGCTAGTAATATACTACACACTGTACATAACCTACAGCTAGTAATATACTACACACTGCACATAACCTACAGCTAGTAATATACTACACACTGCACATAACCTACAGCTAGTAATATACTACACACTGCACATAACCTACAGCTAGTAATATACTACACACTGTACATAACCTACAGCTAGTAATATACTACACACTGCACATAACCTACAGCTAGTAATATACTACACACTGCACATAACCTACAGCTAGTAATATACTACACACTGCACATAACCTACAGCTAGTAATATACTACACACTGTACATAACCTACAGCTAGTAATATACTACACACTGCACATAACCTACAGCTAGTAATATACTACACACTGCACATAACCTACAGCTAGTAATATACTACACACTGTACATAACCTACAGCTAGTAATATACTACACACGGTACATAACCTACAGCTAGTAATATACTACACACTGTACATAACCTACAGCTAGTAATATACTACACACTGTACATAACCTACAGCTAGTAATATACTACACACGGTACAAAACCTACAGCTAGTAATATACTACACACTGCACATAACCTACAGCTAGTAATATACTACACACTGCACATAACCTACAGCTAGTAATATACTACACACTGTACATAACCTACAGCTAGTAATATACTACACACTGCACATAACCTACAGCTAGTAATATACTACACACTGTACATAACCTACAGCTAGTAATATACTACACACGGTACATAACCTACAGCTAGTAATATACTACACACTGTACATAACCTACAGCTAGTAATATACTACACACTGTACATAACCTACAGCTAGCAATATACTACACACTGTACATAACCTACAGCTAGTAATATACTACACACTGCACATAACCTACAGCTAGTAATATACTACACACTGTACATAACCTACAGCTAGTAATATACTACACAATGTATATAACCTACAGCTAGTAATATACTACACACTGTACATAACCTACAGCTAGTAATATACTACACACTGTACATAACCTACAGCTAGTAATATACTACACAATGTATATAACCTACAGCTAGTAATATACTGCACACGGTACATAACCTACAGCTAGTAATATACTACACACTGTATATAACCTACAGCTAGTAATATACTACACACTGTACATAACCTACAGCTAGTAATATGCTACACACGGTATATAACCTACAGCTAGTAATATACTACACACGGTACATAACCTACAGCTAGTAATATACTACACACTGTACATAACCTACAGCTAGTAATATACTACACACTGTACATAACCTACAGCTAGTAATATACTACACACTGTATATAACCTACAGCTAGTAATATACTACACATTGCACATAACCTACAGCTAGTAATATACTACACACGGTATATAACCTACAGCTAGTAATATACTACACACTGTATATAACCTACAGCTAGTAATATACTACACACTGTATATAACCTACAGCTAGTAATATACTACACACGGTACATAACCTACAGCTAGTAATATACTACACACTGTATATAACCTACAGCTAGTAATATACTACACACGGTACATAACCTACAGCTAGTAATATACTACACACGGTACATAACCTACAGCTAGTAATATACTACACAATGTATATAACCTACAGCTAGTAATATACTACACACGGTACATAACCTACAGCTAGTAATATACTACACAATGTATATAACCTACAGCTAGTAATATACTACACATGGTATATAACCTACAGCTAGTAATATACTACACAATGTATATAACCTACAGCTAGTAATATACTACACACGGTACATAACCTACAGCTAGTAATATACTACACACGGTACATAACCTACAGCTAGTAATATACTACACACTGTATATAACCTACAGCTAGTAATATACTACACACTGTACATAACCTACAGCTAGTAATATACTACACACTGCACATAACCTACAGCTAGTAATATACTACACACTGTACATAACCTACAGCTAGTAATATACTACACACTGTACATAACCTACAGCTAGTAATATACTACACACTGCACATAACCTACAGCTAGTAATATACTACACACTGTACATAACCTACAGCTAGTAATATACTACACACTGCACATAACCTACAGCTAGTAATATACTACACACGGTACATAACCTACAGCTAGTAATATACTACACACTGTATATAACCTACAGCTAGTAATATACTACACACGGTACATAACCTACAGCTAGTAATATACTACACACGGTACATAACCTACAGCTAGTAATATACTACACAATGTATATAACCTACAGCTAGTAATATACTACACACGGTACATAACCTACAGCTAGTAATATACTACACAATGTATATAACCTACAGCTAGTAATATACTACACATGGTATATAACCTACAGCTAGTAATATACTACACACTGTATATAACCTACAGCTAGTAATATACTACACATTGTACATAACCTACAGCTAGTAACATACTACACAATGTATATAACCTACAGCTAGTAATATACTGCACACGGTACATAACCTACAGCTAGTAATATACTACACACTGTACATAACCTACAGCTAGTAATATACTACACAATGTATATAACCTACAGCTAGTAATATACTGCACACGGTACATAACCTACAGCTAGTAATATACTACACACTGTATATAACCTACAGCTAGTAATATACTACACACTGTACATAACCTACAGCTAGTAATATACTACACACTGTACATAACCTACAGCTAGTAATATACTACACACTGTATATAACCTACAGCTAGTAATATACTACACACTGTACATAACCTACAGCTAGTAATATACTACACACTGTACATAACCTACAGCTAGTAATATACTACACAATGTATATAACCTACAGCTAGTAATATACTGCACACGGTACATAACCTACAGCTAGTAATATACTACACACTGTATATAACCTACAGCTAGTAATATACTACACACTGTACATAACCTACAACTAGTAATATACTACACACGGTACATAACCTACAGCTAGTAATATACTACACACTGTACATAACATACAGCTAGTAATATACTACACACGGTACATAACCTGCAGCTAGTAATATACTACACACGGTACATAACCTACAGCTAGTAATAAACTACACACGGTACATAACCTACAGCTAGTAATATACTACACACTGTATATAACCTACAGCTAGTAATATACTACACACGGTACATAACCTACAGCTAGTAATATACTACACACGGTACATAACCTACAGCTAGTAATATACTACACACGGTACATAACCTACAGCTAGTAATATACTACACACTGCACATAACCTACAGCTAGTAATATACTACACACTGCACATAACCTACAGCTAGTAATATACTACACACGGTACATAACCTACAGCTAGTAATATACTACACACTGTATATAACCTACAGCTAGTAATATACTACACACGGTACATAACCTACAGCTAGTAATATACTACACACGGTACATAACCTACAGCTAGTAATATACTACACAATGTATATAACCTACAGCTAGTAATATACTACACACTGTACATAACCTACAGCTAGTAATATACTACACACTGTACATAACCTACAGCTAGTAATATACTACACACGGTACATAACCTACAGCTAGTAATATACTACACAATGTATATAACCTACAGCTAGTAATATACTACACATGGTATATAACCTACAGCTAGTAATATACTACACAATGTATATAACCTACAGCTAGTAATATACTACACACGGTACATAACCTACAGCTAGTAATATACTACACACGGTACATAACCTACAGCTAGTAATATACTACACACGGTACATAACCTACAGCTAGTAATACAGTCATATGAAAAAGTTTGGGCACCCCTATTAATCTTAAGCTTAATGTTTTATAAAAATTGGTGTTTTTGCAACAGCTATTTCAGTTTGATATATGTAATAACTTTTGGACACAGTAATGTTTCTGCCTTGAAATGAGGTTTATTGTACTAACAGAAAATGTGCAATCTGCATTCAAACAAAATTTGACAGGTGCATAAGTATGGGCACCCTTATCATTTTCTTGTTTTAAATACTCCTACCTACTTTTTACTGACTTACTAAAGCACTTTTTTTGGTTTTGTAACCTCATGGAGCTTTGAACTTCATAGCCAGGTGTATGCAATCATGAGAAAAGCTACTTAAAGTGGCCACTTGCAAGTTGTTCTCCTGTTTGAATCTCCTCTGAAGAGTGGCATCATGTGCTCCTCAAAACAACTGTCAAATGATCTGAAAACAAAGATTATTCAACATAGTTGTTCAGGGGAAGCATACAAAAAGCTGTCTCAGAGATTTAACCTGTCAGTTTCCACTGTGAGGAACATAGTAAGGAAATGGAAGAACACAGGGACAGTTCTTGTTAAGGCCAGAAGTGGCAGGCCAAGAAAAACATCAGAAAGGCAGAGAAGAAGAATGGTGAGATCAGTCAAGGACAATCCTCAGACCACCTCCAGAGAGCTGCAGCATCAACTTGCTGCAGATGGTGTCACTGTGCATCGGTCAACTATACAAGGCACTTTGCACAAGGAGAAGCTGTATGGGAGAGTGATGCGAAAGAAGCCGTTTCTGCAAGCACGCCACAAACAGAGTCGGCTGAGGTATGCAAAAGCACATTTGGAGAAGCCAATTTCTTTTTGGAAGAAGGTCCTGTGGACTGATGAAATCAAGATTGAGTTATTTGGTCATACAAAAAGGCGTTATGCATGGTGGCAAAAAAACACAGCATTCCAAGAAAAACACTTGCTACCCACAGTAAAATTTGGTGGAGGTTCCATCATGCTTTGGGGCTGTGTGGTCAATGCTGGCACTGGGAATCTTGTTAAAGTTGAGGGACGCATGGATTCCACTCAGTATCAGCAGATTCTTGACAATAATGTTCAAGAATCAGTGATAAATATGAAGTTACAAAGTGGATGGATCTTTCAGCAAGACAATGATCCAAAACACCGCTCCAAATCTACTCAGGCATTCATGCAGAGGAACAACTACAATGTTCTGGAATGGCCATCCCAGTCCCCAGACCTGAATATCATTGAACATCTCTGGGGTCATTTGAAGAGGGCTGTCCATGCTCGGCGACCATCAAACTTAACTGAACTGGAATTGTTTTGTAAAGAGGAATGGTCAAAAATACCTTCATCCAGGATCCAGGAACTCATTAAAAGCTACAGGAAGCGACTAGAGGCTGTTATTTTTGCAAAAGGAGGATCTACTAAATATTAATGTCACTTTTCTGGTGAGGTGCCCATACTTATACACCTGTCAAATTTTGTTTGAATGCAGATTGCACATTTTCTGTTAGTACAATAAACCTCATTTCAAGGCAGAAACATTACTGTATCCAACAGTTATTACATATATCAAACTGAAATAGCTGTTGCAAAAACACCAATTTTTATAGAACATTAAGCTTAAGATTAATAGGGGTGCCCAAACTTTTTCATATGACTGTATACTACACATGGTACATAACCTACAGCTAGTAATATACTACACACGGTACATAACCTACAGCTAGTAATATACTACACACGGTACATAACCTACAGCTGATACCTCCTCCTGTACAATGACTGATAACACCTCTATATACAGTAGATAACACAGGATCCACCATTCACAATAGGTGATGTCACAGCTCACCTCCTCCTCCTCCTCCTGTACAATGACTGATATTACCTCTATATACAGTACATAACACAGAATCCACCATTCACAATAGGCGGTGTCACAGCTCACCTTCTCCTCCTCCTGTACAATGACTGCTAACCCCTCTATATACAGTAGATAACACAGGATCCACCATTCACAATAGGTGATGTCACAGCTCTCCTCCTCCTTCTGTACAATGACTGATAACAGCTCTATATACAGTAGATAACAGAGGATCCACCATTCACAATAGGTGATGTCACAGCTCACCTCTATATACAGTAGATAACAGAGGATCCACCATTCACAATAGTTGATGTCACAGCTCACCTCCTCCTGTACAATGAGTGATAACACCTCTATATACAGTAGATAACACAGTATCAACCATTCACAATAGGGGATGTCACTGCTCACCTCCCCCTCCTGTACAATGACTGATAACACCTCTATATACAGTAGATAACACAGTATCCACCATTCACAATAGGGGATGTCACAGCTCACCTCCTCCTCCTATACAATGACTGATAACACCTCTATATACTGTAGATAACAGAGGATCCACCATTCACAATAGTTGATGTCACAGCTCACCTCCTCCTGTACAATGAGTGATAACACCTCTATATACAGTAGATAACACAGGATCCACCATTCACAATAGGTGATATCACAGCTCACCTCCTCCTCCTCCTGTACAATGACTGATAACACCTCTATATACCGGATGGTCCAAAAGTAGGTGGACAGAAAGTGTAACAAGGTTATGAAGGGGGAGATTTATCAAACATGGTGTAAAGTGAAACTGGCTCAGTTGCCCTGAGCAACCAATCAGATTCCACGTTTCATTCCTCACAGACTCTTTGGAAAATGAAAGGTGGATTCTGATTGGTTGCTAAGGGCAACTGAGCCAGTTTCACAGATCTAGTTTTCACAGATAGATCACCCCCAAATCTGTTTTCTTTTCAGATAATTCAGATAACACACAATGACAAATAATTTAAATACAGATCAAAGAAAATGGATTTTAACAGAGTATTGGAAATCTCAAAATGCTGAAACCGTTAGAGCGAAATTGGGTTGAAACATTTGGTACTCAAGCCCCAAAGAGACAAACCATTTACCGCATTCGTGACAGATTCAATGCCACTGGCTCAATCCTTAATGCTCCAAAAACTGCTCGACCCAAAACCGTCTGTACAGAAGATAATAAACAACTTGTTGCTGAAACATTTGTTCAGAGTCCAAAAAAGTCCTCCAGAAGAGCCTCTCTGGAATTGGGAATTTCACGAGCTTCTATCATACGAATCCTGAAATCTATTGGGTGGAAAGCTGATCGTCCACGTCTAATTCATGGTTTATTGGAGGATGATCCAGACAGGCGGCTGCAATTTAGTGTTTGATAAATCTCCCCCCTTCATAACCTTATTACACTTTCTGTCCACCTACTTTTGGACCACCCTGTATAGTAGATAACACAGGATCCAACGTTCACAACTTGGCCAGTTCCTGCGAGCCCCGCAGCCAGTGACAAGTCGTTCCCCTTATATTCAGTGTACCCATATCATAGTGTTTCAGAGCGCAGCCTTGCTAGTTATATAGAGGGGCTCTGTTAGTTCGCACTTGTTCACACTTGTCTTTTTCTGCTTGGACGTTCAGGACAGGTTTTTGATATTGGCATGCAGTGTCCGTCAGCGGCTGCTCAGCCAGCAGGGGATGGTCCTTTATTAAGGGGTTATCCCAGAAGATATTCTATATTTTCCGGCTCCTTGACCTTGCTCTCGCGGCCCCGCTATGTCCGCTGTTATTTATCGGCCGCACTCCTCCATAACCGCCTCTCCGCTCAGTGTGCAGTGGGCTTCAGTGCTGACCATGTGACCTCTGTGAACTACGTTTCCCACAAGCACCCTCTTCACAGCTGCCGTTACCTATGTATGGCGGCACTTATTAATATTTGCCAACAGTTCTATCAATGAATGCAGTTGTTTTGTCCCACCGCCCTATTTGAGGGCTACAATCCTCCACCATGAATCTGTTTGTGTTTTTGGGGCCTAGGTGCGCTCTCCAGGCTTTTTGTCACCCATAGCAACCAATCACAGCACAGCTTACGTTTAACCAGAGCCATTTAAAAAATGAAAGCTGCGCTCTGATTGGTTGCTGTGGAGAAAAAAAAAAAAGACAGTTTCGGTTTCAGACAGTACAGATGAAGGCCCGGTTATATTTTTATCATGTATATGAGTAGACCGTCCATTACAACAAATATGGACAGAAATATTCATACTTTTAATGTGAAGAGCCATTGGTGTGGCGCTCCTGTGCCCGCTCTGTGGCATCTAGTACACAGCCGAGCGGTGCGGTCAGAGAGGAAAGCTTCTCCTCCTCCGACTGCATCGGGGACCCAGTGCCCAAGTCCACCCTGTGCAGCGATGACGGCGCAACCATGCACGCACTAGAAAAATAGCAGGTATCTACTGAGCATGTGCGACCAGTCAGGAAACATCTACAGGACGTATCCATGGGCAACCAGGTAAACAAAAGCCTCAGACACGTTTATTTTCAGGGGCGATACCCAGAGCAGCAGGCACTTTTGGAAATTGATTTGATACGTTTATTTCTTTTAGGATTTTTAAGCCATCGAGCTGTGATTGATACAGTGGGAATAACCCTTTAAAAAAAAAAAGGCATGGACTCGCAGGACAGAGGGGTAATACTGCCACTTTACAAAGCGTTAGTGCGACCTTATCTCGAATTCGTAGTTTAGTCATGCGGACCGGTTCACAGAAAAGGTACAAAGTAGGGTCACAAAGCTGATAATAGCCATGGAGCGTCTTGGTTATGAGGAACGATTAGCAGGATGACATTTAGTTTTGAGAAGAGACGTGTAATGAGGTGACATGATAAACTTGTACAAGAGCATAAATGGCCCTTACAAAAAGTAAGGTAAAAAGCTTTTTGGGCTGTGCATCTTTGTCTACATAGTTTTCCAAATGGTTTTTGTCCTGAGGAAGAAGTAAGGTACTTCGAAACGCGTAGACTTTTAATAAAACCGCAATTATACCGCACATTCTTGTGTGTATCTGGAGTTACCTTATTTCAGCAGCAGCGCGGATTCTCCACACTTTCCTCGATACACCTTGTCTACATAACAGGCAGGAGCAAAATGGTCAGGCCTGGGCCCTGCTCTGCCCACCGTATATTGGGACTGCTGGAACAGAGAGGTGGGCTGTGCATCTTCTCTATATAGCTTTCCACAGGCAGGAGCAAAATGGTCAGGCCGGGCCCTGCTCTGCCCACCGTATATTGGGCCTGCTGGAACAGAGAGGTGGGCTGTGCATCTTCTCTATATAGCTTTCCACAGGCAGGAGCAAAATGGTCAGGCCGGGCCCTGCTCTGCCCACCGTATATTGGGCCTGCTGGAACAGAGAGGTGGGCTGTGCATCTTCTATATAGCTTTCCACAGGCAGGTGCAAAATGGTCAGGCCTGGGTCCTGCTCTGCCCACCGTATATTGAGCCAGCTGGCGCAGAGAGGTGGGCTGTGCATCTTCTATATAGCTTTCCACAGGCAGGAGCAAAATGGTCAGGCCTGGGTCCTGCTCTGCCCTCTGTCTATTGGGCCTGCTGGCACATAAAGGTGAAATACACTGCTCAAAAAAATAAAGGGAACACTTAAACAACACAATGTAACTCCAAGTCAATAACACTTCTGTGAAATCTACCTGTCCAGTTATGAAGCAACACTGATTGTGAATCAATTTCTCCTGCTGTTGTGCAAATGGAACAGACAACTGGTAGAAATGATCAGCAATTAGCAAGATACCCCCTATAAAGGAGCGGTTCTGCAGGTGGTGACCACAGACCATTTCTCTGTTCTCATCCTTTTTGGCTGTTGTTTTGGTCACTTTTTCACTTTGCTATTGCCCTCACCTCTAGAGGTACAGTAGCATGAGGCGGTGTCTACAGTACAACCCACAGAAGTTGCTCAGGTAGTGCAGTTCATCCAGGATGGCACATCTGTGCGAGCTGTGGCAAGAAGGGTAGCTGTGTCTGTCAGCACAGTGTCCAGAGCAAGGAGCAGATAAAAGGAGATGTGGATGGAGCCATAGGAGGGCAACAACCCAGCAGCAGGACAGCTACCTCCACCTTTGTGCAAGGAGGAACAGGAGGAGCACTGCCAGAGCCCTGCAAAATGACCTCCAGCAGGCCACAAATGTGCATGTGTCTGCACAAACGGTTAGAAACCGACTCCATGAGGGTGGTATGAGGGCCCGACATCCACAGATGGGGGTTGTGCCCACAGCCCAACACCGTGCAGTACGCTTTGCATTTGCCACAGAACACCATGATTGGCAAAGTCGCCACTGGCTCCCTGTGCTCTTCACAGATGAAAGCAGGTTCACACTGAGCACATGTGACAAACGTGACAGAGTCTGGAGACGCCGTGGAGAGCGATCTGCTGCCTGCCACATCCTCCAGCATGACCGGTTTGGCAGTGGGTCAGTAATGGTGTGGGATGGCATTTCTTTGAAGGGCCGCACAGCCCTCCATGTGCTCGCCAGAGGTAGCCTGACTGCCATTAGGTACCGAGATGAGATCCTCAGACCCCTTGTGAGACCATATGCTGGTGCGGTTGGCCCTGGGTTCCTCCTAATGCAGGACAATGCCAGACCTCATGTGGCTGGAGTGTGTCAGCAGTTCCTGCAAGATGAAGGCATTGAAGCTATGGACTGGCCCGCCCGTTCCCCAGACCTGAATCCGATTGAGCACATCTGGGACATCATGTCTCGCTCCATCCACCAAACGTCACGTTGCACCACAGACTGTCCAGGAGTTGGCGGATGCTTTAGTCCAGGTCTGGGAGGAGATCCCACAAGAGACCATCCGCAAACTCATCAGGAGCATGCCCAGGAGTTGTAGGGAGGTCATACAGGCACGTGGAGGCCACACACAATACTGAGACTCATCAGGAGCATGCCCAGGGGTTGTAGGGAGGTCATACAGGCACGTGGAGGCCACACACAATACTCAGCCTCATCAGGAGCATGCCCAGGAGTTGTAGGGAGGTCATACAGGCACGTGGAGGCCACACACAATACTGAGCCTCATCAGGAGCATGCCCAGGCATTGTAGGGAGGTCATACAGGCACGTGGAGGCCACACACAATACTCAGCCTCATCAGGAGCATGCCCAGGCGTTGTAGGGAGGTCATACAGGCACGTGGAGGCCACACACAATACTGAGCCTCATCAGGAGCATGCCCAGGCATTGTAGGGAGGTCATACAGGCACGTGGAGGCCACACACAATACTGAGCCTCATTTTCACTTGTTTTAAGGACATTACATCAAAGTTGGATCAGCCTGTAGTGTGTTTTTCTACTTTAATTTTGGGGGTGACTCCAAATCCAGGCCTCCATTGGTTAATAAATTTGATTTCCATTGATGATTTTTGTGTGATTTTGTCGTCAACACATTCAACTTTGTACAGAGCAAAGTATTGAATGTTTCATTCATTCAGATCTAGGATGTGTTATTTGAGTGTTCCCTTTATTTTGAGCAGTGTAGTAGCGATAGGACCATCCCAATTGGGTACACCTTGTCGCAGTGGGATGGTTTTTACACTTTTTTGACCAAAATAGTGTCAAGTCTCCTATGTTATTTGCATGTACTATTTAGTTACTGCAGTATATTTACATTCGTTTTTCTCCTAGTTTGTGTCTGTTAATAGTCAGTGTGAATTTGCACACACTGTCATGGGGATACCGCGACTGAGAGGGGCCAGAAGATCGCAGCGTCCGTTAACATGAATTCCTTCACTTATTAAACCGGCTTCACTATCCTATTAAACAGTGCAGGTTTTTCTTGCAAGGGTTAATCATTTCAGTTGATCTACTGGAGATCTCCATCCTGAATAGTCTCAGCTGTTCTGTGTTGACCACTCTCCTCTGCAAGATCTGCTCACCACTGGAACTTGGGCATTGCCAGTGATAGCTTACTTCCTGGTTCAGTGTCAGAGGAGAAATTCAGTGTTTGGAGTAGGCGGTTGGAGAGTTGTTAGAGATTTCTTCGTGGAGTTGGTTTGCATGCTCATTCCTCATCCTCTATTTTGTTTCTCTTACCTATCCCTCCCGTGTTCCACTCTGTTTCGGGAGCATATCTCTATGATTGTAATTTTCTTTCATCCCGGTCATTCTTCCCTTGTCTGTCTGGTTAGCGTGGTCCTATACACCTCAGCCACACACCTCCCTGGGTGGGGGAGGGAACAGATGTTTAAGATAGAATAGCAAGGTACGTGACCCCGGCGTCTCCACCTTCTGGGGTAACTTGGGGGACAGATAGACTAGGGCGCTCCCAAGCTTGAGGAATCACCTACTGATTGCACTTATACCAACAGGTGTGTCTGACAAATTTCTTCACTTTTGCAAAAGCTGTTTCATGCAAGGACATCCCCCCCCTCTCACCCCACTAAAGATAAGGGGGCACTCCCTCTGTCAGGAGAGACAAGTTCAATCTCGGCTTCTTTACTTTAAGACCTAAATCTGTGGAATAGTCCTCCACCCCAGGAGCGGTTCAAAATATTATTTTCTGCATGTGCGATTCAATCAACAATTGTGATTAGGAAAGAAAGATTAGGTCTGTGGGTGGCAGACTGGATCATGTATGGTGGTGGTACATATATTCCTTCCTTCCATCATCTTTTCCCAACCAGCAGTTGAACTTGGAGATGTTTCCCCACCATATAAACCATGTAGCTAGAAGATCATTCCACCATCACACATGATTAGGGTCAACCAGCCTTTTCTCATGGCGCTCATGAGTATTTCCCAAAATCAGCTGCTTATACTTCACCGTACATCACTTAGACAGTCTCTGTAACACTTGGGATAAATGGTGCAAAATATTAAATTCCACCCAAAAACTTTATTCAGTAGCAAAAAAAAGAAAAAAAAAACCACACAGAGGCGCTGTACAACAGCGAATGAGTTACATATTGGCAAATCAAGGCATAAATACATATGAACAACATATAGAAGAATCTCATACAGATACTGTATATAAGTCGCTATACATACATATTGGATAGAGCAGAATCTTACGAGACAGCTCCACTCACGTATCAGATGTCAGTAGTATATTGCATATATATATGGGGATACTAGGTAAAAGAAATGGAGAGGCCTCCTACTCCCTAAGGCCAAGGTCTCCAGACAAAGGTGTTACTATGATTAGGGTCATTCGGAAACCCTCCAGAACTTGCTGGGCTTGAAGACACCCAACTTGGTGGACCGCAATTCTCCGAGCCATTCACCGACGGAGAGTACGGGCTTACAGAGCCACCGATTGAGTTCGGAGAGACATTTCCTTCAGAAGACAAGTCGTCCTCCCGTCGTCTCGCTTGACCACATAGGTTTAATTGTTTTGGGAATCTTAACCGGTGTTGAAGATGGGTCTGCAGCTCATCTAAAAAACGGGCTTTAGCTGCTGGGCTGATATCGTGAATGAAGTCTTCGGTGCGGTCCAAACAGTCTCTAAATCCTGAGAGGTAAAACTTTTCGGCGGGTGACACCCATCGCGGTGGCTCTAGTAGAGTAAAGGAAAGTGGAGATTATAAAGACAAAAATGGTGACTTAGGCCAAGGTGGACTTTTTACTTAAAAGAGAACCTGTCCAGCAGTTCAAAAGCAGCTAGTATCCATTTTATTCCTTGAGTATCCTGTGATTATATATATATATATATATATATATATATATATATATATATATATATATATATATATATATATATATATATATATATATATATATATTTTCTTTTAATCAGATGAACGGTCACAGAGATATGGGATAATTCTTATGGCGTTTATCAGGGGGGCGAGGCTCACAGGGTTATTACACATAGCTGCCTAAAGATACATCCCCAGAGAATCCTGCGAGCCGTGCCCATACGCCATAGAAATAAGTACAAAATAAAATAAAAAAAGTCTTATTCTCTGGAACTGAAAAAGGAAAAAAAAAAAAAAAAAAAAAAAAAAAAAAAAAAGGGAGGGCCAGCTTCCAGATCCAAATTGCAGATTAAAATCATGATTTTATTGATAATCCATTAAAAAGATATACACATTGCAAAAAATAAAATGAAGGGGGAAGCCTCCATGTAACCTCAGTATCGAACGCCAGATGTTTTTAGTTCCAGGATTGTGAACGTTTGGTGTTCGAAACGCGTAGGTTTCACAGAAGTCTTCACTTTGTAAGGGATCAACTCTCTGGTAGACACACAAGGATCCAGTTCCTTGGTTCAAAACAAAACCTGCGGTTTCTTAAATGTTCATAAATCGTCCAATTTAACAAAACAAGCCTCTTCTGGGTGCAAAAAAAGGTAAAAAAAACACAACCAGAATGAACCTGTCAACAGGATTGTGCTCAGTAAACTACATACACTGTCAGGTGGGCGCCATTACACTGATTAATATGATAACCTGGTTGATGAAATCTGTCCTGTGGTTCTTGTGTAATCTCAAAGAAGTTGCCCACTACTTTTACATTGATGCCCATCAATGTATGATCGGCCAGGGTCCCGCACATGGCACCCCTGCCGATCAGCTGTTATCGGTGTCAGCCGGAAGCGCTCACCTGCGGGGCTCCGCCATCAAGTGATAGTGGCCACCGTGGTGTACTGCACGATAACAGCTGATCGGCGGGGGTGCTGCGTGCGGGACCCCAGCCGATCATACATTGATGCCCTACCCTATGGATAGGGCATCAGTGTAAAAGTAGTTGACAACCCCTTTAACTTTCAGTTTGGAGATAATGATATGCTCGTGCTTCCGTGCGGCCTGTGGGGGGCGCTCTGATGCTCTTACATATTCATCTGTATGCCCTTATGACACCTCACTGACCTACCTCTTCTTTTACCTAGCCCCGCACTACTTGATGCATTAATGTAAAATAGGAGGCAGGTCAGTGAAGCGCCATAAGAGCATACAGATGAATTTGTAAGCAGAACAGCAGATAGAGCGCCCCCCATAGGCCGCCCTGGAGCACGAGCATATCATTATCTCCAAGCTGAAAGTAAAGATTACACAAGACAGATCATCAACCAAGGTATCGTATCATATTAATCAGTGTAATGGCACCCACCTGACAGTGTATGTAGTTTCCTGAGCACAATCCTGATGACAGGTGCGCTTTAAGTCCCCAATACCTTAACAAAATGCATCATGGCCTTGGAGAATTTTTGACCATAATAATTTGCTAGCATAAACTACAGTGGCATGTAAAAGTTTGGGCACCCCTGGTCAAAATTACTGTCATTGTGAACAGTTAAGCAAGTTGAAGATGAAAGTAGAAGGCCTAAAGTTATATTATATTTTTTAGTTTATTTAATTTTTTTTTTATTTTCTCAGTTTATAAATTAAAAAAAATACAAAAAAGGGAAAGACGGGCCGATGCAAAAGTTTGGGCACCCTTGGAGATTTGTGTGCTCAGATAACCTTGACCAAGGCTTCAGACATTAGGGTTATGGCTTGTTCACCATCAAAGAGGTGATATAAGCTTTCCAGCTTAATAAAAACTCAGCCTCCTCTAACCCGGTGCCAAAAAACAACAGTCATGGGTTCTTCTAAGCAGCTGCCCAACACTCTGAAAATGAAAATAGTGGAGGCCCACAATACAGGAGAAGGCTATAAGAAGATAGCAAAGAGTTTTCAAGTTGCCCTTTCCTCAGTTCGAAATGTAATTAAGAAAAGGCAGTTGCTGGCAACAGTGGAGGTCAAGATAAAGTCTGGAAGACCAAGCAAAGTTTCAATGAGAGCTGCTTGTTGGATTGCTAGAGGCAGATCAGAACCCCAGCTTGACTGCAAAAGACTTTCAGAAAGATTTAGCAGACTCTGGAGTTGTGGTACATTGTTCTACTGTTCAGTGACACCTGCACAAATATGGCCTTCATGGAAGAGTCCTCAGAAGAAAACCTCTCCTGACGCTGAATTTTATGGTGAGGACGCAGAAGTATGCAAAAGAACATCTAAACAAGCCTGATGCATGTTGGAAACAAGTCCTGTGGATCGATGAGCATAACAGAGCTCACTGGCCACAATGATCAAAGGCATGTGTGGGAAAAAAAAAAAAAGGCAGAGTTTCAGGAAAAAAAACATCTCGCCAACCATTAGGCATGGGGGAGGATCAATAATGCTTTGGGGTTGTGCTGCAGTCAATGGCATGAGAAACATTTCATAGGTAGTGGGAAGAATGGATTCAATGAAATTTCAACAAATTCTTGATACAAACAAAACACCCTCTGTAGAAAAGCTGAAGTTGAATAGAGGATGGCTTCGACAAATGGATAATGATTCTAAACACACAACAAAATCTACAATAGACTACATCAAAAGGCGCAAGCTGAAGGTTTTTAATGGCCCCAACAGTCCCCTGATCTGACCATCATTGAAAATCTGTGGCTAGTCCTCAAAATAGAGCATGCAAGACGGCCCAGGAATCTCACAGAACTGGAAGAATTCTCCAAGGAAGAATGGATGAAAATCCCTCAAAACAAGACTCTTGACTGTCTACAAAAAGCATTTACAAGCTGTGATTCTTACAAAAAGGGGGCGCTATTAGGTACTAACCATGCAGGGTGCCCAAACTTTTGCATCAGACCATTTTCCTTTTTGTAATTTTTAAAATGTAAGTGAATATAGACCTGTATTTTTGCCAAAAATACACAGAGGAAATGTGTCATCTTTAACTTCAGCCATTTAGAGATCATTTCACCTTCAACTTAGTTAACTGTTCACAATAACAGTCAAAACTTTTACATGTCAGTGGACCATTTCCTCTCACCCCTAATTTATAATGAGGTTAGTCCTTTGGCTTTAAGACAGTAGATCTCTTTTGAAGACCTCAGTACCTTTTCTTGTCAGGGTAACGACACCCTACCTTTGTTGATTACTTCTGGTAGCCATATAATGAGAAGAACCTGTTAATGTGAACTGGTCACCAGTTGAAAACCAATTTTAACACCAATACAGATGCCCAGGTAATCCCCCCTTAGTCTTGTAACTTAATCTATGACTTTCCCCAATTGATTGGCCATTATAACTTACTACACTGAACGGATTCAAAAGGGACTGGACAATTTGAAAAGCAATGTATAGATTGGCCAAATGAAAGAGAAGCTCAAGACAATCCTCTTACTCCAAGGCAGCCTTCTGTTGGGTTGTACAGTAGAAACCAAAAGTTTGGACACACCTTCTCATTTAAAGATTTTTCTGTATTTTAATGGACTATGAAAATTGTACATTCACACTGAAGGCATCAAAACTATGAATTAACACATGTGGAATTATATACTTAACAAAAAAGTGTGAAACAGCTGAAAATATGTCTTATATTCTAGGTTCTTCAAAGTAGCCACCTTTTGCTCTGATGACTGCTTTGCACACTCTTGGCATTCTCTTGATGAGCTTCAAGAGGTAGTCACTGGAAATGGTCTTCCAACAATCTTGAAGGAGTTCCCAGAGATGCTTAGCACTTGTTGGCCCTTTTGCCTTAACTCTGCGGTCCAGCTCACCCCAAACCATCTCGATTGGGTTCAGGTCTGGTGACTGTGGAGGTCAGGTCATCTGGCGTAGCACCCCATCACTCTCCTTCTTGGTCAGATAGCCCTTACACAGCCTGGAGGTGTGTTTGGGGTCATTGTCCTGTTGAAAAATAAATGGTCCAACTAAACGCAAACCGGATGGAATAGCATGCCGCTGCAAGATATTGTGGTAGCCATGCTAGTTCAGTATGCCTTCAATTTTGAATAAATCCCCAACAGTGTCACCAGCAAAGCACCCCCACACCATCACACCTCCTCCTCCATGCTTCACGGTGGGAACCAGGCATGTAGAGTCCATCCGTTCACCTTTTCTGCGTCACACAGACACAGTGGTTGGAACCAAAGACCTCAAATTTGGACTCATCAGACCAAAGCACAGATTTCCACTGGTCTAATGTCCATTCCTTGTGTTCTTTAGCCCAAACAAGTCTCTTCTGCTTGTTGCCTGTCCTTAGCAGTGGTTTCCTAGCAGCTATTTTACCATGAAGGCCTGCTGCACAAAGTCTCCTCTTAACAGTTGTTGAAGAGATGTGTCTGCTGCTAGAACTCTGTGTGGCATTGACCTGGTCTCTAATCTGAGCTGCTGTTAACATGGGATTTCTGAGGCTGGTGACTCGGATAAACTTATCCTCAGAAGCAGAGGTGACTCTTGGTCTTCCTTTCCTGGTGCGGTCCTCATGTGAGCCAGTTTCTTTGTAGCGCTTGATGGTTTTTGCAACTGTACTTGGGGACACTTTCAAAGTTTGCCCAATTTTTCGCACTGACTGACCTTCATTTCTTAAAGTAATGATGGCCACTCATTTTTCTTTACTTAGCGGCTTTTTTCTTGCCATAATACAAACTAATAGTCTATCCAGCAGTCTTCTGCACAACACAACTGATGGTCCCAACCCCATTTATAAGGCAAGAAATCCCACTTATTAAACCTGACAGGGCACACCTGTGAAGTGAAAACCATTTCCGGTGACTACCTCCTGAAGCTCATCAAGAGAATGCCAAGAGTGTGCAAAGCAGTCATCAAAGCAAAAGGTGGCTACTTTGAGGAACCTAGAATATAAGACATATTTTCAGTTGTTTCACACTTTTTTGTTAAGTATATAATTCCACATGTGGTAATTCATAGTTTTGATGCCTTCAGTGTGAATGTACAATTTTCATAGTCAATAAAATACAGAAAAATATTTAAATGAGAAGGCGTGTCCAAACTTTTGGTCTGTACTGTATATAGGTCTTGGTGGACTCATTAAGATTGTGAAGATGGTGCGACGTCACAGACTCATGTTCCATCACTAACGATAACAAAAAATTAGCTTTAAAAGAAACAAAAAAAGTAAATAAATCACTCTGGGCACTCATTAATTTGGTCAAGATTTTTCTATTAAAGTTATTAACCCAAGAGATGCGTTTGGTGCCGAGCTGAATTAAGTGCTCTTCTAGAACCAAGAAAAAAAAAAAATAGATCTAAGATCCAAGTATGGAAACATTATCCCTGGGAAGAAAAAAGGTAGTTCTTCAGTCCCAATTGGCTTAAATCAGTGATGTCCAAGCTCCTACGAGAAAATGACCCTGACCACCTAGTGCCGGTCTCACATGCACATTAACACAGGACATTATTGGAATAACTTATACCGTGCGTTTTCATACGAGTCACGTTCTGGACATAAATCACGGTAAGCTCCAAGATGTCGGCCTTCTCCATTTTAGGATTCCGGAGTTTCTGCGTACGACAAGATAAAGAGATTGAAGAGATACCATGACCATAAAACTAATGCTACGTGGTCTGAGTTCAGGTGGACCTTCTTTGGTTCACTAGGGATCTGTGGGGATAAATAGAGTCCCTAATAAAACTGCAGGTTTTATACACGTCTCATTTATAAGTTGGATTCACATGTTTATGTTTCACAATACATGGACCGGCCATGGGGTTTGACGCGCAATGGGCAGCTTTATAAGCAAATGTTAAATTGTCACGTATGGGTCAGGAGACCTGCAGCCATTCCATGCTTTGTGGTCCGAATGGCTTACAGTTCCACCTATACGTGAATGACACGGACAGCCTTTCTGGCCCAGATGTCACCTCTCTGCTGTCCAGAATCTCAGTAGGTCCATCAGCCAAATCCTCCTTTTTCTCATGACGCCTTCTAAAACTCAATATAGACATAACCCAACTCAATCTTTCACCATCTCAAGTCATACCAAACCCATCTATCACCACAAACTACATCACATTTTCCCCTGTATCACAAGTCCGCTGCCTCGGTGTAACTCAACTCTGTTCTGTCCTTCAAACTTCACATCTAAAACCCTTTTCACCTCCAACTCAAAAATATTTCCAAAATTCGTCCTTTCCTCAATCAACTTAAACGTTACTACATGCCCTCATCTCCATATGGTAACGATCGCGAGAGATCCCAATGTGACTGGGCTCATGACTGAGGGGGTCCTGCACTATCAACTTTAGGTGCATCCTTGGACATCCCTCAAGCTGAAAACGATTGCGGAGCTGAGAGCCACTGGCTCCTTGTGCCACACTTATTCTACAACAGCAGGCCTATCAGAGGCCCGCAGATACAGAGCAGTGTCATTAAGTCAGGCCGCACCTGTGATTTGACGCCAGCATGACATCATTACGCTGCCTATGACTTGACGCCAGCGTACTCTGCAGCTGTGGACCACTGACAGGCCTGCGACCGTAGAGTGAGCGAGGGGCAAGGAACCAGCCGGGAGAATGTGAAGAAAGTTGGCCCGATCAGCGTGGGAGCAGGGGGACAGGCGAGATTGCATGCTTCTTTTTTAAAATAGTAGTGCTCCTGCGAGGTGCCCCCATAGTGCTCTACTAACCAACATGCACGTATAGGGGATTGTTATTACAGTTTGGGGGCCACAAAGTGTAATGTGTAGAATTATTAGGCAAGTGATTATTTTGACCACATAATTTTTATGCAGATTTCCCATCTCCGCACTGTATAAAGGTGAATGCTGATTGGATGGAGCAGATCAGATGTAATGAGGAGGGTGTGGCCTAAGGTTAGAACGTCCTTTATCAGGGTATGCAGAATTTTTAGGCAGCTGGTTCTCTTCAGACAGAATGAGCCAAAAAAAGGAGAGAGACACACAGACACACAGATTTTATGGACTGATGAGAGAAGGACTCTTGACAGACTAGATGGTGGGCCGTGGCCAGATCAACAACAAGCAAGAGACCTCCTTCAGACGCAGGCAAGGTGTAGTTGGGGGCACTTCTACGGGCTGGGATTATTAAAGAAGAGTTAATTATACTTTTTTGGATTGAAGATGGGAGTCAAAATTAACTCCCAAACCTCCGGTCGGTGTTTAGAAGACAGTTTCTTCCAGCAGGGGGTTCAGTTCAATTCTCCATCACGGTCTCCACTGCTCAGGGCCAGGAAAGATCTTAAAGAATAATGACCCGGCCACATCCTCACCCAACCTAAACCCTACTGAGGACTTGTGACCCTTCTTAACCCCTTTACAGCCCATGACGTATTAATATGCGTCAGTGCCTTGGGCTTTAAGAGCCTGACCCGTATTAGTACGTCATCGCGATCGCACACAGGCTGTGCGGGCGCGATCGCCGCCGGGTGTCAGCTGATAGTACCGGGTGTCAGCTGTGACACTGTTCAGGGAGCGGTCCCGCACCGCTCCCGGCACATTAACCCCCGCAATGCTGCGATCGAAGTCGATCACAGCATTGCGGTGGCAAGGGGAGGTGATCGGTATACTCACCTCCTCTTCCGGCCTCCAGTGCTGTCTGCCGCGGCTTCCCGGGTGTTGCCATGACGACCCGATGTCGTCATGACAACATCTGGGTCACCAGGAACATTGTTTGGTCATGCGCAGTGCACAACCACACAATGTTCTCACTGTGCAGCGCTGACTGCCTGCATAGCACAGGGATGGTGCTCCATCCCTATGCTGTGCAGGCGATCAGAATAAAAAAAGTTAAAGTCCCAGAGTGGGACAAAGTAAAAAAGTGTAAAAACTCAGAAAGTGAAAAAAAAATTAAAAAAATAATCCACCAAAAATAAAAATATAATGTACCCATCAATAAATTTTATGAAAAAAAAAAGAAAAAGCAAACAATAAAAGTACACATATTTGGTATCGCCGCGTCCAGAACGACCTGACCTATAAAACTGTCCCACTAGTTAACCCATTCAGTGAACACGGTAAAAAAAAGAAATAAAAAACAAAGCAAAAAACAATGCTTTATCATACCGCCAAACAAAAAATTGAATAACACGCGATCAAAAAGACGAATATAAATAAAAATGGTACCGCTGAAAACGTCATCTTGTCCCGCAAAAAACAAGCCACCATACAGCTCCATCATCTGAAAAGTCAAAAAGTTATATCTCTCAGAATAAAGCGATGCGAAAAAAAAATTTTTTTCTATCAAATAGCTTTTATTGTGTAAAAGCGCCAAAACAGAAAAACTATATAAATGTGGTACCGCTGTAAACGTACTGACCCAAAGAATAAAGCTGCCTTATCAATTTTACCACACGCCGAACAGTATAAAAAAATAAATAAAAAAAACAATTCCTGAATTGTTGGTTTTTGTTTATTCTGCCTCCCAAAAATCGGAATAGAAAGCGATCAAAGAAGGTCACGTGCCTGAAAATGGCACCAATAAAAAAGTCAACTCATCCCGCAAAAAACAAGACTCTGCCTGCCAAAATATGGAAAAATTATAGCTCTCAGAATATGGCGAAGCAAAAACTAGATTTTACAAAAAATGTGTCTTAGTGTGTGACAGCTGTCAATCATAAAAACCCCCATATGATTCTGGTATCTCTGTAATCGCACCGACTCGAAGAATAAAGTAATCTCATCACTTATACCGCACGAGGAACGGCGTAAAAAATAAACTCTCGGGTTAGGGTTGGGCTAGGGTTAGGGTTAGGGTTGGGATTTTTTTCAAAAGTAAGAAAAAAAGATGACGATATGGCGACTAGAGTTGAGCGCAAGTGCTCGCTACTTGAGTTTGCATCAGGTGCTCGAGTCTCCGCCCCATATGCTTCGCAGCCAAAAAAAACTTTGCAGGGATTGCCTGCCATGCACGAGCGATCCCCGCATGTTTTTTTTTTGGGTGTCTAATAACCGTGAAACATGCGGGGCAGGGACTCGAGCATGTCACTCGAGCACACGCAGTACATGGTGCATACCTGAGTACCCGATGCAAACTGAAGTAGCGAGCATTTGCGCTCAAGACTAATGACAACTTATTCAATATGATGACCTAATGTTATCAAATTCTGTGTCGTACCTCTGGGTTCAAAATGTTCACTATACCCCTTGATAAAATCCTTGAGGGGTCTAGTCTCCAAAATGGGGTCACTTGTGGGGGGTTTCCAATGTTTAGGCACACAGGGGCTCTCCAAACGCAACATGGTGTCCGCTAACAAATTGAATGGAAAAATCGGCTCAAATTGTTAGCGGACACCATGTTGCGTTTGGAGAGCCCCTGTGTGCCTAAACATTGGAGCTCCCCCACAAGTGATCCCATTTTGGAAACTAGACCCCCCAAGGCACCTATCCAGATGCATAGTGAGCACTTGGAACCCCCAGGTGCTTCACAAATTGATTCGTAAAAATTAAAAACTGGAAAAAAAAATACTTTTTCATTTTTACGGATTAATTTGTGAAGCACCTGGGGGTTCAAAATGCTCACCACCCATCTAGATAAGTTCCCAGGGGGGTCTAGTTTCCAAAATGGGGTCACTTGTGGGGTCACTGTTTAGGCACATCAGGGTCTCTCCAAACGCAACATGGCGTCCGCTAATTATTCAAGCAAATTTTACAATCAAAAACTCAAATGGCGCTCCTTCCCTTCCAAGCCCTGCCGTGCGCCCAAACAGTGGTTTTCCCCCACATATGGGGTATCTGCGTGCCCAGGGGAAATTGCACAACAAATTTTGGGGTCCGTTTTTTCCTGTTACCCCTGTGAAAATAAAAAAAATTGGGTCTAAAGTAACATTTTTGTGAAAAAAGTTAAATGTTCGTTTTTTTCTTCCACATTCCAAAAATTCCTGTCAAGCACCTGAAGGGTTAATAAAGTTCTTGAATGTGGTTTTGAGCACCTTGAGGGGTGCAGTTTTTAGAATGGTGTCACTTTTGGGTATTTTCTGTCATAAAGACCCCTCAAATTTACTTCAAATGTGATGTGGTCCCTAAAAAAATGGTTTAGTAAATTTTGTTGGAAAAATGAGAAACCGCTGGTCAAATTTTAACCCTTATAGCTTCCTAATAAAAAAAAATTTGGTTCCAAAATTGTGCTGATGTAAAGTAGACATGTGGGAAATTAATTTATTTATTAAGTATTTTGTGTGACAAATCTCTCTGATTTAAGGGCATAAAAATTCAAAGTTTGAAATAAACGCAAGTGATATCAAAGAAATTTTACCACTATCATGAAGTACAATATGTCACGAAAAAACAGTCTCAGAATCAGGGGGATCCGTTGAAGCGTTCCAGAGTAATTACCTCATAAAGTGACAGTGGTCAGAATTGTAAAAGTTGGCCTGGTCATTAACGTGCAAAACCACCTTGGGTTGTAAAGGGGTTAAAAGGGAGATTTCCAGTGAAGGAGAACAGTCACCCCTCTAAATCAGTGTCTGGGGCAGTGGTTGGTGCTGCCCAAAAGGATGATGATGATGATGATGGACAGATAAAGAAACTAACTCCATGAATGGAGCTCATGACTGGTATTGAATAGAAAGGCGGCCATATTACTATTTTTATCAAAAGAAAAGAATGAGGGCACTACCCAAAAAAATTTGAGGTCTGCCTAAAAGCTGAAGCACAAAAAAAAAAAAAAAAGTGGGATCACCAGAAATTAATCTTATTTTTATTAATATGAAAAGACAAAAACACTACAAATATAAAAACGATTAAAAATTCCTATAGGCCATATTTACAAAAACTAGATGTGCCCACAATAGAGAGAACACCTATCCTCGTCTGCTTATGGCCACGTTCACACCTTCAGTATTTGTAAGCACTGGAGATGTTCAATAAAAATAATCAAAAATACAAAATTGCCAAATAATTTTTGAACACGACTAATGTATGGTTGGCGTGATGTGGGCAATTCTACTGTATGGGGGGGCACAAAGGGGACAAAAGCATCACTACTGTATGGGGGACACATAGGGGAGCATCACTACTGTATTGTATTTTTATGGTTACCATGGGACAGAAGCAAAACGATTGAGGGTTCAACCGTGACCGGGCCAGTGCGGGAGGAGGGCCTGCCGACTCCACCGAGGACACATGGTCCGCTGAAATGCATTGCGACAGGGCCCCTGCACCGCAGTACAAGCTGCTGGCATGCAAGTCAATGGTGGCACATGACAGCAACCTCATGAGCTGCGCGTCGCTTGCATGCTGAAGTCAGCTGTCTGCACCGGCTACAGAAGAGGACGCCGCACATCACAGCAGCGGAGGAAGGGGAGTAGAGTAGAATAGTTTATTTTTTTATGTTAAAGAAGAGTGGCATAATGGGGGACAGACATACCTGGAAGGGGCCCCAGGATGGGGGGACAGACATACCTGGAAGGGGCCCCAGGATGGGGGACAGAACTACATTAATGAAAGGGGGGGGGGCACAACACATACATCCTTATATAGATTTTAGAATGCTAAATCTGATCAACATGTAGGGGGAAGGGGAACCAGGTCCAGATTTTGCACCAGGGCCCAATCGGACTCTAGTTACGCCACAGGACAGAAGCGAGGTAGTTACAGTAGGTTTGTGGGAAAATGTGGGGAGGGCGCTCTAGAAGTGATCGGCCATAGATGTCTGTTACATTTTGCAGAGACAAGTCCTGGATGGAAGAAGTCAAATTAGTCTGTGCTGAATGAAGAAGAAAAGAGAATTAAGTAATTCAATTGGAAAATGTTCCTGTTGACTACATGGACTGTATATACTGACGTCTTCCACTATACGGTCATTATATGGAGGAAGATTAGCTTTTATTAATCAGTATGATATAATTATTCAGTCACTATCTGGTGGGGATATAAAAAAAAAAAAAAAAGAAAAAGTCTACACACCTGTTAAAATGCCAGGTTTTTGACATGTAAAAAGAGGATATCGAGAAGAATCAATTTAGAACCTTTTCCACCTTTAATGTCGCCCATAGTCTGTACAAATCCACTGAGAAACAAACTGAATCAGTTTGATAGGAGAAACTAAAATAATGTGGTTGCACAAGTGTGAACACTCTTATTGGGGATGTGGTGGTGTTCAGAATTAGCCAATTATTTACCCTTTATGTTACATAGTAGTCAGTGCACAGCCGCCATTATTTATAGGGATTCTGATTAACCCCACAGAAAGTTTCACTGTTCTAAAGAATTTTCCTGACATTCTTAGCATTTTACAAAAGAAGCTGTAAGCAGCTGACAACACAGCAAAGGAATCTCATTGTTCTAGTTTATTAGTCAGGAGAAGGGGACAAAAACCCTTTCCATGGCATTAGATCTACCACAGAGCACTGTGAAGATGTCATCAAGAAGGGGCTGAAATTTGGCAGAACAATGACATTATCTAGAACTGGACATCCCTCAAAAATTGATGAAAAAGAAAGTAGAAAATTGATCCGAAAGTCTGCCAAGAGGCCTACAGCAACATTAAAGGAGCTGCAAGAATTTCTGGCAAGTACTGGCTGTTTACTGCATGTGACAACAATCTCCCGTATGCTTCTCATGTCCATCCTGTGGGGTTGGGAGACAAGATGGAAGCCTTTATTTACAAACAAGAACATCCAAGCCCAGCTATGTTTGGCCAAACCCTCATCAAGTCTACCAAAACCATGAGAGAAAATTGTTATGACTGATGAGACCTAAGTGGCCCTTTATTGGACATAATTCTAAAACGTTCAACACTGAATCACAAAGAAATAAATAAATAAATACACCATACTCCCAGTGAAGCATGGTGGAGGCAGCATTGTGCTTGGGGCAGTTTTTTTTTCGGCAGCAGGAACTGGGACTTTAGTCAGTCAAAGTGGAGGAAATTATGTGCAGACTTTATATGGTCAGGGTAAGGCAGCATATATGAGCCTTGTATGTGGTTTCGTAGGTATATTGGTCTTGGTATAGTGAGTTTTACTCAGCAACTGGTTGGCAGTAGTAATTTCTGGTCATGGAGTGGCAGTATTATTCATTTGTTGTATGTGGCATTAAAAATGTATTGGTCTTTGTATTTTTATATTTTTTAAAAGACAGACAAGCAACATTAACTGTGTGTTCCAAATTTTGCCCTGGGGCCCATAGTTACAACATTGCGCCGTAGCCGTCCTCCCATCTAATTCTCTTGCACCCTGCAAGCAGTCAATCCTTGAAGGGAACCAGTCAGGTGTTTCTACCCCAAATTAATATGATCGAAGCAAAGTCGCTGTAATGTAGAGTAAATTCATACCTTAGTAGTCGAAAATAAATTTCCCGATATTTATAAATCCCTTGTTGCATTTTTATGCTGATTAACACTACATGAACAGCTCTAATGCCTCTCGCCGGCCTCCGGTCACTGACTGGAGTTCCCTGGGGTAGCACATGTGCAGATCATTAGTTCGGCTCCAACATGGAGCGCCCAGTGAATGATGGAGTGCGCATGGCATCTTGTATGGTGGAGGGGACACATGACAACCAAGAGTGACTTCAGTCAGTCACCAGAGGCTGACAAGAAAAAGGTAGAGAGGCAACAATGGTACAAGTTTACTTTACATCAGACATGGGCGAAATGTTGCTCGTGGGCCACATCTGAGCATTTGGCTGTTCCAGTCCTGCCCTCGGATCGAGAGTCGAAGGGCTGAAAATATCATGTGTTGAGATCAGGACTTATTGCTGGCCACATCAGAACTCTCCAGTGCTTTGTTTCCATCCATTTCTGGGGGCTTCTTGAAGTATGTTTGGCATCAATGTGTAGCTGGAGGACCCATGAATAAGGACGTAAACCCAGCTTTCTGACACTGAGCTCTACATTAACAAAGGATTTTGAGTGACAATCTTCAGATTTCATAATGCTGTGCACACAGTGAAGGCACCCAGTGCCAGAGGCAGCAGCACAACCCAAAAACATCTTTAAGCCTCCACCATATTTGACTGTTGGTACTGTGTTCTTTTCTTTGTAGGCCTTATTCTGTTTTCTGTAAAAAGTAGAATGATGTGCTTTACCAAAAAGCTCTATCTTAGTCTTATCTGTCCACAAGACGCATTTTGACTTACATACATTTTGGTAAACTGCAGTCTAGGTTTTTTTTATGTCTGTCAGCAGAGGGGTCCCCCTGGGTCTCCTAACATAGCATGTCATTCAAACGTCGATGGATAGCTCGCGCCGACACTGACACACCCTGGGCCCGCAGGCAGCTTAAATTTCTTTGGAACTTAATTGGGGCTGCTTATCCACCATTCGGACTATCCTGCGTTACAGCCCTTCATCAATTTTTCTCTGTCGCCAGCCTCCAGGGAGATTAGCCTCAGTGCCATGGGTTGTAAACTTCTTGATTATGTTGGTCACCGTGGACAAAGGAACATCAAGATCTCTGGAAATAGGTTTGTAATCTTGAGATTGTTGATATTTTTTAACAATTTTGATTCTCAATACCTCACACAGTTCTCTTCTCCTCTTTCTGTTCTCCATGCTTAGTGTGGCGCACACAGACATACAATGCAAAGACCGAGTCACCTCTCCCCTTCTTATCTGGTTTTAGGTGTGATTTTCATATTACCCACACCTGTTACTTGCCACAGGTGAGTTTGAACGCGCATCACGCTTGAAATATTAGTCATTTACTCACAATTGTGGAAAGGTGCCAACAATTTTGTCCGGCCCATTTTTGTGGTTGTGCGTGAAATTATGTCCAATTTGCCTTTTCTCTGTTTTTATTGTGTCGTTCACATAAAAAAGGAAATAAACGCATATAACAAAACGTGTAATTGCAAGAATTTTCTGGGAAAAATTTCAAGGGTGTCACTTTTGGGCATGACTGTGGGGTCTCATACTGTATATAATTCTGATGCACCATTGATCAGTATGTGATACTCAGCAGGGCCAACCACCAGATCCAAAAACAGCAGCAAATCCAAAAGATATGAGGCACCATAAAGATCCTTGTAAAAGTCCAATCCAATTTATTCCGGAAGATTTAACACATCACAGCAGTGAGGAGACAAAAATAGAGCAACGTTTCAGCCAAATGGCCTTTCTCAAGCCTAAAATACAATCACAAGTGTCTTGAGAAAGGCCATTTGGCTGAAACGTTGCTCTATTTTTGTCTCCTCACTGCTGTGATGTGTTAAATCTTCCGGAATAAATTGGATTGGACTTTCATGGTGCCTCGGATATCTTTTGGATTTGCTGCTATATGGGGAAGCCTTGTGGGGGCTCACACTGCATAAAAAAAAAAGGGAAGCCCTGTGGGGGCTCACACTGCATAAAAAAAGGGAAGCCCTGAGGGGGCTCACACTGCATAAAAAAAGGGAAGCCCTGAGGGGGCTCACACTGCATAAAAAAAAAGGGAAGCCCTGTGGGGGCTCACACTGCATAAAAAAAAGGGAAGCCCTGTGGGGGCTCACACTGCATAAAAAAAGGGAAGCCCTGCGGGGGCTCACACTGCATAAAAAAAGGGAAGCCCTGCGGGGGCTCGCACTGCATAAAAAAAGGGAAGCCCTGCGGGGGCTCGCACTGCATAAAAAAAGGGAAGCCCTGAGGGGGCTCACACTGCATAAAAAAAAGGGAAGCCCTGAGGGGGCTCACACTGCATAAAAAAAAGGGAAGCCCTGAGGGGGCTCACACTGCATAAAAAAAAGGGAAGCCCTGTGGGGGCTCACACTGCATAAAAAAAAAGGGAAGCCCTGCGGGGGCTCACACTGCATAAAAAAAGGGAAGCCCTGAGGGGGCTCACACTGCATAAAAAAAGGGAAGCCCTGTGGGGGCTCACACTGCATAAAAAAAGGGAAGCCCTGCGGGGGCTCACACTGCATAAAAAAGGGAAGCCCTGCGGGGGCTCACACTGCATAAAAAAGGGAAGCCCTGTGGGGGCTCACACTGCATAAAAAAAAAGGGAAGCCCTGCGGGGGCTCACACTGCATAAAAAAAGGGAAGCCCTGAGGGGGCTCACACTGCATAAAAAAAGGGAAGCCCTGAGGGGGCTCACACTGCATAAAAAAAGGGAAGCCCTGCGGGGGCTCACACTGCATAAAAAAAGGGAAGCCCTGCGGGGGCTCACACTGCATAAAAAAGGGAAGCCCTGTGGGGGCTCACACTGCATAAAAAAGGGAAGCCCTGTGGGGGCTCACACTGCATAAAAAAGGGAAGCCCTGCGGGGGCTCACACTGCATAAAAAAGGGAAGCCCTGCGGGGGCTCACACTGCATAAAAAAGGGAAGCCCTGCGGGGGCTCACACTGCATAAAAAAGGGAAGCCCTGCGGGGGCTCACACTGCATAAAAAAGGGAAGCCCTGCAGGGGCTCACACTGCATAAAAAAGGGAAGCCCTGTGGGGGCTCACACTGCATAAAAAAAGGGAAGCCCTGAGGGGGCTCACACTGCATAAAAAAAGGGAAGCCCTGAGGGGGCTCACACTGCATAAAAAAAGGGAAGCCCTGAGGGGGCTCACACTGCATAAAAAAAAAGGGAAGCCCTGTGGGGGCTCACACTGCATAAAAAAAAGGGAAGCCCTGTGGGGGCTCACACTGCATAAAAAAAGGGAAGCCCTGCGGGGGCTCACACTGCATAAAAAAAGGGAAGCCCTGCGGGGGCTCACACTGCATAAAAAAGGGAAGCCCTGCGGGGGCTCACACTGCATAAAAAAGGGAAGCCCTGTGGGGGCTCACACTGCATAAAAAAAAAGGGAAGCCCTGCGGGGGCTCACACTGCATAAAAAAAGGGAAGCCCTGCGGGGGCTCACACTGCATAAAAAAGGGAAGCCCTGTGGGGGCTCACACTGCATAAAAAAGGGAAGCCCTGTGGGGGCTCACACTGCATAAAAAAGGGAAGCCCTGCGGGGGCTCACACTGCATAAAAAAGGGAAGCCCTGAGGGGGCTCACACTGCATAAAAAAAAAGGGAAGCCCTGAGGGGGCTCACACTGCATAAAAAAAAAGGGAAGCCCTGTGGGGGCTCACACTGCATAAAAAAAAAGGGAAGCCCTGCGGGGGCTCACACTGCATAAAAAAAGGGAAGCCCTGAGGGGGCTCACACTGCATAAAAAAAGGGAAGCCCTGTGGGGGCTCACACTGCATAAAAAAAGGGAAGCCCTGCGGGGGCTCACACTGCATAAAAAAGGGAAGCCCTGCGGGGGCTCACACTGCATAAAAAAGGGAAGCCCTGTGGGGGCTCACACTGCATAAAAAAAAAGGGAAGCCCTGCGGGGGCTCACACTGCATAAAAAAAGGGAAGCCCTGCGGGGGCTCACACTGCATAAAAAAGGGAAGCCCTGTGGGGGCTCACACTGCATAAAAAAGGGAAGCCCTGTGGGGGCTCACACTGCATAAAAAAGGGAAGCCCTGCGGGGGCTCACACTGCATAAAAAAGGGAAGCCCTTCGGGGGCTCACACTGCATAAAAAAAGGGAAGCCCTGCAGGGGCTCACACTGCATAAAAAAGGGAAGCCCTGTTGGGGCTTATACTGTATATAGGGGGTATCAGCATATTTAATTATTTTCAATATTAAGTGATAACGTTAATAATTACAATACATTAATGTTGAGCAGAATTAATTTCAGCCTATTGGTTCGGCATCCACAGAAGTCACTGTCCAGTGTGGCCCCTTAGGAAAATAAATTGCCCACCCCTGGTCTACATTACAGCGACTGATAAGCCAACATTAGATTGGGGTAGAAAAAAAATCATCTGATGGGTTTTGTTCAACGCCACTGCCCGACTAATCCACCCCTACTCTCCGGGACCAGTCGGTCACCCTACTCTCCGGGACCAGTCGGTCACCCTATTCATGTTCAGCCCCATGGAGTCAATGCCGCTCTAAAAACAAATAAAATGAAGTAAGATTTTCAATCAGAATGTAAAGTGACCTTGGGGTTTAAGTTGTGTTAATATTGGCAGTGTCAGAAAAAAAATTATGAATAAAGATTAATAATATAGTACACATATTTGTTTTAAAGGCAATGTACGGGAATGTGTTCAAATCAGATTTTAAAGAGTGTTTTTTTTTTGTTTGTTTTTTAACATTTTTTTGGTGATTGAACAAAATTTACAAAACCATTTTTTTTATTTATTTTTTTTGGGACCACATCACATTTGAAGTTACTTTGAGGGGTCTTTATGACAGAAAATACCTAAAAGTGACACCATTATAAAAACTGCACCCCTCAAAGTGCTCAAAACCACATTCAAGAACTTTATTAACCTTTCAGGTGCTTCACAGGAATTTTTGGAATGTGGAAGAAAACAATGAACATTTAACTTTTTTTTTTTTCACAAAAATGTTACTTTTGTTTTATTTTCGCAGGGGTAACAGGAAAATGGACCCCAAAATTTGTTGTGCAATTTCCCCTGAGCACACAGATACCCCATATGTGGGGGAAAACCACTGTTTGGGCGCACGGCAGGGCTCAGAAGGGAAGGACCGTCATTTGACTTTTTGATTGTAAAATTTGCTTGAATAATTAGCGGACGCCATGTTGCGTTTGGAGAGCCCCTGATGTGCCTAAACACTGGAAACCCCCCACAAGTGACACCATTTTGGAAACTAGACCCCTCAGGGAACTTATCTAGATGTGTGGGGAGCACCTTGAACCCCCAGGTGCTTCACAGAAGTTTATAACATGGAGCCGTGAAAATAAAAAAATAAAAAACACTTTCCACAAAAATGATGTTTTAGCCCCAATTTTTTTATTTTCACAAGGGTAAGAGGAGAAAATGGACCCCAAAAACTTTTGTGCAATGTCTCTGGAGTACGCCAATACCCCATATGTGGGGAAAATACACTGTTTGGGCGTATGGCAGAGTTCAGAAGGGAAGGAGCACTGTGTGACTTTTTGAACGCAAAATTGTCTGGAATGGAGAGCGCACGCCATGTCACGTTTGGAGAGCCAAGATGTGTGTGTGTGTGTGGGGGGGGTTCCAATATTTAGGCACAAGTGACCCCATTTTGAAAACTACACCCCTCAAAGATTTTATCAAAGGGGTATAGTGAACATCTTGAACCCAGAGGTACAACACAGAATTTGATAACATTAGGTCATCATATTGAATAAGTTGTCATTATTCTTGAGCGCAAGTGCTCGCTACTTGAGTTTGCATCGGGTACTCAGGTATGCACCATGTACAGCGTGTGCTTGAGGGACGTGCTCGAGTCCCTGCCCCGCATGTTTCACGGTTATTAGACACCCAAAAAAAAAAAAAAACATGCGGGGATCGCTCGTGCATGGCAGCCAATCCCCGTGAGGATTTTTTGGCCGCGAAGCATATGGGGCGGACACTCAAGCACCCGCGATACTTGGTGCATACCAGAGCACCCGATGCAAACTCAAGTAGCGAGCACTTGCGCTTAACACTAGTCGCCATAGTGTCATTTTTATTTTTTTTTTCCACTTTTGAAAAAAAAAAAAAAAGCCAACCCTAACGTTTATTTTTTACGCCGTTCCTCGTGCGGTATAAGTGATTAGACGACTTTATTCTTCGGGTCGGTGTGATTACAGCAATACCAGAATCATATGGGGTTTTTATGACTGACAGCTGTCACACACTAAAAGACGCATTTTTTTGTAAAATCTAGTTTTTGCATCGCCATATTTTGAGAGCTATAATTTTTCCAGATTTTGGCAGACAGTCATGTGACGGCTCGTTTTTTGTGGGATGAGTTGACGTTGTTATTGGTGCCATTTTCAGGCACGTGACATTTTTTGATCGCTTTCTATTCTGATTTTTGGGAGGCAGAATAAACAAAAACCAACAATTCAGGAATTGTTTTTTTATTTTTTTATGCTGTTTCGTGTGTGGTAAAATTGATAAGGCAGCTTTATTCTTCGGGTCAGTACGTTTACAGCGGTACCACATTTGTATAGTTTTTCTATGTTTTGGCGCTTTTACACAATAAAAGCCATTTTATACTAAAAAATATTTTTTTGCATCGCTTTATTCTGAGAGCTATAACTTTATTTTTCGGATGATGGAGCTGTATTGCGGCTTGTTTTTTGCGGGACGAGATGTCGTTTTCAGCGGTACCATTTTTATTTATATTCATCTTTTTGATCGCGTGTTATTCCATTTTTTGTTTGGCGGTATGATAAAGCATTGTTTTTTGCTTCGTTTTTTTATTTTATTTTTTTACTGTGTTCACTAAAAGGGGTTAACTAGGGGGACAGTTTTATAGGTCAGGTCGTTCCGGACACAGCAATACCAGATGTGTGTACTTTTACTGTTTTGGTTTTTTATAATATTTATTGATGGGTACATTATATTTTTGATGGATTTTTTTTTATTTTTTATTTTTTTACATTTACAGTTTACATTTTGATACTTTTTTTAACTTTTATACTTTGTCCCACTCTGGGACTTTCACTTTTTTTATTCTGATCACCTGTATAGCACAGTAATGGAGCACCATCCCTGTGCCATGCAGGCAGTCAGCGCTGCACAGGGAGAAGATGCACTGCGTATGACCAAACTATCTTCCTGCTGTCTGGTGACCCGGATGTTGTCATGACGACATTAGGTCGTCATGGCAACATCCGGGAAGCCGCGGCAGACAGCGCTGGAGGCCGGAAGAGGTGGTGAGTATTGCGATCACCTCCCCTTGCCACCGCAATGCTGCGATCGACTTCGATCGCAGCATTACGGGGGTTAATGTGCCGGGAGCGGTGTGGGACCACTCCCTGCACATGGCATCGGGTGTCAGCTGTGACAATCAGCTGACACCTGGTGGCGATCACGCCCGCACAGCCTGTGTGCAGGCGCGATCACCATGACGTACTATTCCATACTTGGCTTTTAAAGCCCAGGGCGCAGGTACGGAATAGTATGTCATGGGCTTTAAAGGGGTTAAAGGGAACCTGTCACCAGGTTAGACTGATATGAGATATTGTCACCACCTGTAAGGCCTGATATACAGCGTTCTATAATGTTGTATATATGTCCCCAACCCAACCTGCAAGGCAAGAAAAAAAAAAAAAACATATTATACTCACCTGGGGAGAGCGGGCCGAGGGCAGTCATTTCTTTCGGTGCCGTACTTTTTGCTTCATTTGGATGACGCGTCCGTATGTCATCCACACAGCCTCCCAACATCGCGCTCCTGCGCAGGTGTACGTCTCCGGCTAGGGCAGAGCAAAGGGCTGCAGTGTGCAGGCACCGGGAAAGGTCAGAGACCTGGCGCCTGCGCACTGGAGTACTTTTCTCTGCCCTAGCCAGAGAAGTACACCTGCGCAGGAGCACGATGCTGGGAGGCTGTGTGGATGACATACGGACGCGTCATCCAAATGAAGCAAAAAGTACGGCATTGAAAGAACAACACCCCCCTCAGACCGGACCACCCCCAGGTGAGTATAGTTAAAGATCTTACTTGTCTCGCATTTTGGATCGAGGGCATGTATATAGCTGTATATCAGGGCTGAAAGGTGCTGGCCGTATCTCATATCAGTCACACCGGGTGACCGGTTTGCTTTAATTTTCATTCAAAATAAAATACATCTTCACATTTACATCTGTGTCAGGAAGTCCCCTGAACATTAGCAGCGATCGTCTTTCAGCCCATCTATGGTCCTGAAGCATCTAATGAGCGTGTGTAAAAGTTATTGTGAAGGGAGGAGGTGAGCTGTGACATCACCTATTGTGAAGGGTGGATCCTGTGTTATCTACTGTATATAGATGTGTTATCAGTCATTGTACAGGAGGAGGAGGAGGTGAGCTGTGACATCACCTATTGTGAATGGTGGATCCTGTGTTATCTACTGTATATAGAGGTGTTATCAGTCATTGTAATCCTGCGTCTTATGATACTCTTCATACAAGGAAAGGAGGATTATAATATAGTATATGTGCCCACGATGAGTTTTTGAGATGCTAAACAAACGCTTGGTAGAAGGTCTGCCATGTCCCCCAATGATAATCCGCATGTGCTGTGCACATGCTGCGGAAATTTCTGCTGCGGATTATCATTGCGGAAAAAAATGCAGCATTACCAATTATTTTGCGGAAGTGCAGTATTTTCGCCACCATTGACTTGCATTAGACCGCATGGATTATGCATCACTGTACACCGTGTTCCAAATTATTATGCAAATATTTTCTCAGATTTTCCCAAATTACCTATATGAATTGCAGTCATTGTAATTTTCCAGTCAAATAACTATTAGAGTACAATTGAAAGGTTTTTGTACAAACTGCCTATGATAACAGTATATTTTTAAAAAAATAAAACACTCAAACTGCACTCAAAATGCATGTTCCAAATTATTATGCACAGCAGAGTTTTCAACCTTTTCATTTTAATAAAGAACAAAAAAATGGTCATTTTTGAAATTATAAGCATTAGCAGGTTATTACAACCTGAAATCAAACAATTTTCAACTCAAAACTTTATTCTAGGTGATGTTACATTTGCACATAGGACCCCTTGTTGGAAAAGGAGCTTCTGAACTCTCTCGTCCATTGAATTTGTCAGGTTTTGGATGGTTTCTGCTTCAATTGTTTTGCATGAGGACAGAATACCCTCCCAGAGCTGTTGCTTAGATGTGAACTGCCTCCCACCATCATAGACACTCCTTTTGATGATGCTCCAGAGGTTCTGAATGGGGTAGAGGTCAGGGGAGCATGGGGGTCACACCATAAGTTTGTCCCCTTTTATGCCCACAGCAGCCAGAGATGCAGATGTGTTATGTGCAGCATGAGACGGGGCATTATCATGCAGAAAAATGATCTTGCTGTGGAATACACGGTTCTTCTTCTTGAACCATGGCAGGAAGTGCTGTTTGAGAAAATCCACATACATTATGGAGTTCATCTTTACCCCTTCAGGGATCCTAAAGGGGCCGACAATCTCTCTCCCCATGATTCCAGCCCAAAACATTACTCCACCTCCTCCTTGTTGGCGCTGTAGCCGTGTTTGCGTGGGGTGTCCATCAACCAGCCATCCTCCACTCCATTCATCTGGACCATCGAGCGCTGCACGGCACTCATCCGTGAACAAAACTGTTTTGAAATCAGTCTTCATGTAATGTTTGGCCCACTGGAGCCGTTTCTGCTTGTGTGAAGTGGATAGAGGAGGTCGACAGGATGGCATATGCACAGCTGCAAACCTCTGAAGGACACTGCATCTTGTTGTTCGGGGGACGTTGGAGGCACCAGCAGCTTCAAAAACTTGTCTGCTGCTATGACAAGGCTTTTTTGCCGCTGCTCTTTTAACCTGACGCAATTGCCTGTAGGAAAGAGTCCTCAATTTGCCCTTATCAGCACGCACACATGTGTACTGTGAATCAGCTACATACTTCTTGATTGCCAAGACACTTCATCCTGATCATCGCACAATGTTGATTGTAGTCATGCCTTGACCTAAACACTCCACAATTTGTTGCTTCTCAGCAGCCGACACATCCTTTTTCTTTCCCATTTTGGCAGAAAATGTAGGCTGCTTAATAATGTGAGAGAGCCTTCTTAAGTAGTCTTGCCTTTCATTGGACACACCTGCCAAACTAATTAGCACAGGTGTCTGCAATTGCTTACAGTGATATAAAGAGCCCTGACACACATCACCATCAATGAGTTTAACTGACAAACAAACAAATTCTTCCCTTATCACTCCTAAACACTTTTTGCATAATAATTTGGAACACAGTGTATATGTAGATGCGGAATCCACACCTTTCAATGTGCGGATGGTACCCGGGTGTGGAGACAGGAGACTCTCCTCCGGACCCGGGTACCATAGTACCTGTAATTAAAAACCCTTATACTCAGCTTTCCGGCACCCCCCAGTCTCCTCTGAGCGGCACTGCTGTCTCCTTGGCTTACGGCGGTGGCCTGCAAGGACCTTCTGTGACGTCCTTTAGTGATGTGACGGTCACGTCACAGAAGGTCCTTTTTAGAGCACTGGGAGCCGCTGAAGATAGCAGACGCACCGCTAATCTTCGGCGGCTCCCAGAGCTCTAAAAAAGGTCCTTGCAGACCACCGCCGGAAGCCAAGGAGACAGCAGTGCCGCTCAGAGGAGACTGAGGGACGCCGGAAAGGTGAGCGAGTATAAGGGGTTTTTTTGTTGTTGTTTTTTAGTTTTTATTATTTTTACTATTGAAGCTGCATGTGCATGGATTTATATAGTGTGACCAAGTTGTCAAGCACTTTTCCAAGTGATGCTCAAAAACTGCTTGGAAAAGTGCTTGACAACCCGCATGCAGAAATCGCATGTTCAAAACGCTTCTATATGGCAGAAAAAAAAAAAACAGCATGTAAAATCCGTAAAAATTGCAATCTAAAAAATTTTTTCTAATAGACATTCGGATTTAGAAAAAAAAAAAAAAAAGTCAAAAAACATTTATATAAATAAATGTAACAAAAACCTTATTTAACGGAAACATTATTTTCTGACGACACATTCCCTTTAAAAATATAATTTTTTTTTTTTTTTTTTAACACTTTAAGCACTTTTCCTACAGAGACTTTTTTTGGAAATAATAATAAAAAATAAAAATAAAAAAAAAAACACAATAAAGTAATAATGCATTTTATTTCTATAGCTCCGCCATACTGGGCAGCACTCCTCCACCTCATGTTTAAGCTACTTACAATGGAGCCCGGGCCGCACCGCATTAAACTCAAGGACTTACGTGTAATATATTATTAAAATCTCATTTTAGAAATTTTTAACGTTAATAGTTTAAACCAATTAGTTTTTCTACTTGACTTCAAAATAAAAAAATAAAAGCAATTTTATGGCAGTCAAGTAGTTTCTTAAAAGGGAAACGCACCTTAAAATCCCGTAATATTATGTTTGAGAAAACCTCTTTTTACCTCCCATCTATGGACAGCCGACAAGTTTTGCTTTATAAAGGGTGAAAAATTACAGTTAATCTGATAACATTGATACCTATGGAAAACATTAAAAGAAAAACAAAAAAAAAAAATACCCCGAAACGGAAAATTCCTTTAATCCGTATTATATGTGCCAGATTACTGGACTGTCAAGTGTCCATTTACAAAACAAGCATGGCAGCAGCCACTAGGGGGCAGTGCTGTCACATAGTAGTAGAGGAGGCCGAAGTACTGGGACGGAGGAGCAGCGGGATTATCGTATATTCTGGATTACTGGACGCCCAGACAGGAAGTCCACACAATTTACAGGACAGATTATAAAAAAAATTCGCAGGAGTTATTTGATGCCGAATTAAAGGTTTTGATCTGTTAATCTGGCAGGATTACGGATTAAAGGAATTTTATTGAGGCCAACCTGATTTCCGGTTAGTTGGAGAAGCAGGACTCTCATTTCATCCAGACTCTGGTTTATTCGATCCCGTCGCTGCTTTTCTACCACCGGCTTCAAGATCTAGAACAGGAGGGAGAGGACGCACCGATCACTGAGGGTACAAGTCACCACACTACACACTGCTTAAAGGGGAACTCCATGCAAAGCCTGACTACCGAAGGGAACACTGACACCGCATAATGGCAAGAGCAGCATACCCAGGATCCGGGCATCTTCCGCCATCCTCTGACCCCACAGTACAGAATATCAGTTTTGCCCGGAGTTCTTCCTTTAAACAGGATTTGTCATAAACATTATTCCCCTCCCCCCGGTGTAAACACCGCTGTTCTCCTTAATCCGGCCATGTTACTCTTTTCTTCCTGCTCCTCTACCTTAAGCATACATTTTG